>NC_034410.1:29758011-29929388 GCF_002078875.1 Numida meleagris | reverse complement strand
GAGCTGCGGGCGCCGTGCCGCCCTGCCGCAGCCCGGGGCGCCGTCGGTGCGCGTCGGGCGCGCGGGTCCCCCCGTTGCTAGGAGACGGCAGCAGTGCAGGTTCGGAGTGGGGGCGGGCGGAGGCGGGGCGCTGAAGTCACTGCGCCCGCGCCGCTTTGTTCGGCCGCGGCCCCGTCCTTCGCAGCCGCCGCCGCCGCCGCCGGCGCGGGGAGGCGGGCGCAGGCCGGGAGTGCGGAGCAGCGCTCCCGCCGGGGAAGGGCGGCAGCGGGCAGCCTTCACCCACGCCTCGGGAACAGCCCCTCGGCCTCCCCTTGGTCGCTCCTCTCGTCCTGCCCGAGTTCTGCTCGGAGTTTCCGTCCCCTGGGGCGAAGTGGGAGTAACGCAAAGGTTAAGCGGCACGGAAAGTACCTCGCCGTGTGCGGATCAGGAAAGCCCCGCCGGGCCTAGGTGCGAGCCCGACCCGGCCACCTCACGTCCATCTGCCCCGTCAGCAATGACCCCGCGTTCCTCTTGGGGCTCCGCTCCCGGGGCTGAGGGCGGTGTGCAGCCTCTGTGCCTCCTCTGTCACCCCTCGGGGCTGTGCCTCCTCTACAGGCCCTGAGTGGAGAGCCAGCCATGGCCATCACTGTGGCCTCGTTTCATTTCTGGTGCTTGTGAAGAGATGTCAGGGCGTGCACTATCCAAAAATAGTATCTGGGGGCATCCAGGCTAAAACGTTAATAAATCATTCACATGTAGCTGTGCAGTTTTACAGTCCTTACAAATGAAAGACCATCGCAGTGTTTTGAGGCCCAGTACTAAGCCTCATGGCACTGAGATAAGGGTGGTTTATTGTTGGCATGTCAAAGGTCAAAAAGTTAAGGTGCACTGGCTTTCTTTAAGATCTCTGAGGAAGAGATGGCAAAGGAGCAGTCCTATGGTCCCACTCCTGGACCTTTTAAACACTGTATCATTCCTCTGCCTCTTTTTGGAGAAATCCTCAATTTTAGACATTAATTTGGAATGTCATTCTTCAGGTTGCCCTGACCCCAATGGAGTTTGGTATCTGAGAAAAATAAACCTGCTCAGGGATGGCTGCATAACTTCAAATGTGATAGCACTCCTGATCTAATAGCTCTGTGATTTCAGAGATCACAACGCTATTCAGTGATGTGCAACTTGTCCCACAAGGTGTTGTTCTTTGAAACGAGATACATTTGTGACAGGCAAACTAAACTCAATTTACTCTTATTCAGCACTATGCTATCTAAATCCCATCTCATCATGTTGAAAATTCATGTCGATTCAAATGCATCTGGAAAGGAACCAATATGAGACAAAGAAATTCAAGGAAGTGTCTTAAAAATCCAAGCAGAAGCAAAAGTTGCAGAAAGAAAACTTAGGGATTTTTGCTTGCAGAGGCTGAATAGTGTTGATAGGAGGAAGAATACACCTAATACTCCATGTGGATATATTCTGTATGAACCTCTTTGTTAGACCAGAATTGAAATTTCCAGCAAGTATCTCTATCATCAACAGCAGGAGTTATCTTGTGAACTTGTAGGCATACGTCATTCATACTGATCGGAGATTGAGTCCTTACTGCTCCTCATGAGAATAATCCTTTTTGGCATTTTGGGCAGACAAGCAATACCTACATTGTATCATGGGGGAAAAAAAAAAGGATGATTTTAATGTAAAATATAAGAATAATGTGACCAAAATGAACACACATTCTAAGCAAAACACTGAGAACAGAACAAAAAGGGAAAATCAGTATCGAGTGAGAACTATTCACCCCAAATACTGAAAGTCACCAGGATCAGCAGCGAAAAAGGAGCCAGGTGTTGAAGATGACAGTAACTGAGGCCTACACCAGCAGAGGCCACTGTAACTGCTCTAAGTATTCTACAGGTTTGTGTTAAACGTGGCTTTCCCTCTTTGCCTTCATTCCTACCATGGGGGAAGCTGGAGACTTAAAAAATGTGTATTCTGGAACAATGGTGTCTTTAAATACACTGCTGTTTAAGTAGTGTTTGTAATGCAGCAATACAAGCTATACCTCAGAGTGAATTATGCGGTAGATTTGGATAGTAATTCAAGTTTTACAAATGGAGAAACGGAATCATCTATGGTCACATAAGAGACTTGGAACGAGGAGCTTACTAAGGCCACTGGAACTGGATGCAGGTGTCAGTGTAATGTGCTACCCACAGGGCCATGAATGCTTGAAATAATGTGGTTGTAGAACCTCCATCCTGGGATACAGGTAAAATTCAGCTGACCAGCTCCCTCAACAACTTGATCTAATTGGTTCTACTTTGAGCAGAGGGCTGGGGCTTTTTCCAAACTAAGATATTTTATGAATTTTTATGGTGAAAAATGTGTGACTCTGTTCTTACATTGCCCATATGCCCAAGTTCTTGAAGTGTTATAATAGTGCTTGCTTTCTTTAAGGTACTTTGCTTTCTTGAAAAAGAAAAAAGTCAATCACATTATTGGCTAATAGCCTCTCTTTGCAGGAAATGATTTTGGAAATGTTTCATCTACAATTAATATTCATTTTAGCCAGTAAGAAAACCCAAAGCATTTCTCACAAAAACCATGTTCCTTTTTTGGCTGAATAATTCTGACCATCTTTGATGTGCCATTTCATGGGGGAGAATCCAAACCAAGACTGCAAAGGGAAGAGCGATGGTGTTTTACAACCTATAATATCAAAATTTTTTAAAAATGAAAAATGCATTACTTGTTCATTAGTTGATCACATGATTTCTTAAAGTATCATGGCATCTTCAGCACTGCTAAAATTTCCAAAGAAAGGATTTTGGCATACTTAAATGGTATGCACTCTCCTCTAACTTTTCTTCTTTTTCACATTCCTCTGAGACCTCACTTTCAATTATTATTTTTTTTAGTTATTAATTTAAAATCTTGCTGGAGTGCAGTATTGGTTTTGAATTTGGCAACTTCACTTGATGACACTGATGTTAATGAGCAAATTCTAGTTTTTTTTTGCTATATACCTAAATAAAGGATCACATGCTTGTCTGTCAGATACAATTACATTTTGCTATAGTTTGGATTTTTTTTTGTTTTACATAATATTTAAATCTAAGCTGCATCTTTTTCATACAAAGAAGTCAGTGTATTTTGCAAATCTTTCATAAGCCAGTAGTTTAAAATGATGGAGGAATTCAAATTCAATTGCTGTTCCCAAGAAACAGACTACCAAAAGGCCTCTTTTCTGGCAATGTGGACCACAAGCAATGTATCTGTGCTTTTATTATGTTCAGTAAAATTCTATATACATTTCCAACTGCCCTGTACCATACACAATTACATTTTTTAAGAAAATGTACATCGTATTACTTTGGCAAAGCTGTGATTCATGTCCATATAAGAAGTAGAAACTATGCACATTTTTTTCTTTTTTGTAGACTTAGTTCTCACTGTTAAAACTGGTAATGTTATCTTTCAAAATAAAATACCTATCCCCCAATATCATAATTTTCAGGCTATTTTGTTTGTTAATATCTACCTTATTTGCCTGTCCACACTACTGAACTTCCTGATGTATGTGTGACAAGCCAAAAAAAAAGTTTGTTACAAGGAAGAACAGTAGTCTAAAAAGACAAGTGCTCTCATATTTATAGTGCATCCTGAACTTTCCATTGATTTCACATGTATGGTTCATGTGGGCTTACGAATCTTGATTGGGTTTGTGTCTTCACTGGCTTCAGTAGGCCTGTGTGAGATGACCTAGCAACATTTGGAGTATTGCCTTTTTGAATTTACCTCCTTGACCGTAACATTTTGGACAACATTATGCACTGAGAGGTGGGATAACACCTTTGATTTTCCATACATTCCATCCTAATTTCATTTGTATGTAGTGTGTCTAACTGTTCTTAATCACTGTTTGCATGCCTGAGTTTAAATGTAAAGTGAAACTTTTTCTGGTCTGTATGTACAAGCAATATTCTCTCCCTTCCGCTTTTCTATACAAAATTACTTGCAAAACCACAGTTACATTTCTCTTCCTTTCTTATATAACCAATAAAATTATAATATTTGTGTATTAAAAAAATCATTATGTAACGCTCGAGAAACACCAGGTACTGATCTTGTGCGCTTCAGTGCTTGCCAGAAGCCTACTGAAGCAGCTGTGTGTAATAACACAATAAACCCAATATATTTCACACCACTGTGGGGAAAAAAAATTGCAGTGCAGATGGATTCTCAGTCAAAGTGGTCAGCACGTAATTATGATCTCACCTTACACCGTGTGAGACAGACAGCAGTGACACCTTGGGTGAGAAGGTATCGTGCTGTTCAGGGTTTGTGAAGTCAAAAACAGTGCTTTCAGCTCTGCAGACACTTGCTTTCTAGGACATCTGTAGTTCAGAGAGCTAATCTGAAAATAAGCATTCAGGAGGCCTCAGTGAAGATTCCCTTGTCCTCTGTTTAAGAAAGAGTAGGAAGATTTTGCTAAAAACAAACAAAGAGAAGAAATAATTAATTCCAACAAAGACACTAAGAAGCATAAAAACGTGTATTGTAATCAGTGCTCAAAGCTTAGGACTGTTTATTGAAATCCTTTAATAATCTCTTTCTGGAAGTATTTATTTAAAAAAAAAAAGCAGTATATTCAGTTGAACAGATGTATTCTGAAACAAGAACATTTTAATTGTTGTCACATGCAAAGTTTTAAAGAACACTCACACTAAGATGTTTTGGTACTTCCACTATGCTTTTTTATGTGACGGAACTGGTATTTCAGATAGAAGTATTTTCTTCCTTTTGATGAAGAAACATGTGGTGTGATTTGAGGCCTTCTGACTGCAGATGGAATAGCTCCCTTGTGGCCTATTGTAAAAGTATAAAATTTACCTGGGGTTCTTCTAAATGCTGTCATGAATATTTTCCTGATATCACATTGTAGATTTACAGGCACTGTAACTTCGTTTCTGGAAGGAACAGGACACAAGTTCAGTAAGTGGGGTAAGTTATTTCATTAACCTCATTTCAACTGGGCTTTTACCTGAAAGACAGAAGACCAGCCCCCACGATACTGATCTTTGTGCCATTTTCCTGTTTTCCTTCTCTGACTAACAGAAAACTAAAAACATAGAGTTTTATTTAGTTTTATATCCACAGAGGACTGCAACCCACCCCAAAACAATCAATGGAATTATTATTTTAACTATATGTTTTTCCAGCTTTACAGAGGATGGGCGAGGGACAGATTTCCTCTTGCTCAGTGCAGGTGTAGGTCCATGGCTGCTAAGGCAGACGAACACTGAAAATATTTGTGGGTTGCTCTGAAAGTAATGCCTCCTATTTATTTCCACAGAAACTACAACAGATACAAAGAGCACAATAACACTACTTGACAGGGCAAGTTCTCAGCTACAAAACATTGTTTTTCAGCATAGTCACCACCATTAGCTGTGCATTTTTGCCAGTGATGAACAAAAGCGTGCATGCTGTACTTGTAAAAATCTTCACAGACACCTGAAATGTGGCTCATCTTTCATGCCACTTTTGCCAGTGCTGAAATGCACCACCCACTGCCTCACAGTTCTGAAATCCACTGTTTGGTCTCCATAAATGCTCAGCAAGAGTCAGTTAATGACAGTGGGTACCATTTTTTCCACATGGAGGAATCCAGTTCCACCCCTTTGCTTCACATGCACTTCCGTGTCAGATTCCATTTTGTCAAACTGCCCCTCTGCTGCCATCTGTCACACAGCAGCAAAATGTGATGGAATATTGGTGGGAAGGTTCAACCTCTATGTCTTCTTGATGCCTCTAGTGTCATGGGCCAACATAATAAAATAGGAGGCATTATTTTCCGAGAAGCCCTCACACATTTCAAAGGCCAGTTTGTGATGTAAATAAATAGTATTTTCATTTCTACAAAGATGTGACAGACAATGTGAATTTCAGCAACCAGCATTTTAATCAGATTTTAAAAAAATATTTCACACTGAAACTATCCACATTGCTCTGACACTCCAAGCATTTTTCTTTCTTTTACCTTCGCCTATTTCCTTGCACTTTCTCTCTCTGGTACTTGAAAGAGGTATGCAATCTCCAGTTGCTGCGAAGGACCAACTAGGTGCCAATCAAGTGACTGTTACAATTCAGGTTTTTTTTTTTTTCTTCCTCAAAATTTATTTTCACATTGAGGACTATTACTCCCATTTTGCCCTAATTCTCACCTTCTTTAAAACTATTTTAACTCTTCCTTCTATTGGTTGTTTCCTTTTCAATCACATGGGGTGGATCTTCAGATGCTTTGCAGGCCCCTTCCTTTCCCCACCTCCCTGTGTCTGCTTCTCTCACTTCCCCAGTGACCTTCAAGGTCCCGATTCCTGATGCAGCTATCTCAAGCAGTGCTGCAAGTTTCTCCCTCGTCTTTTTTCCACTATGATTTCATCCTTTCTCTGTCCTCAAGCTTTAAAATATTGGGTTACCAGAGGGGGAGATGAAATATTCTATAATAACATAGAAGGCTGGACAAAATTTTGGAAAGTTTTCAGAGAAAATTTCCAGATAAGCACCATTAGCTCACTTTATTTCCCAGTATTTCCGCTGTATTTCCCAGAGGTTTCCTATGTAATGTTTTACAAGGAACTGGTAGAAAGAAAAAGGTAAGATACTGTGGTAAAATAGCAGGAAATATATTTTTTTTATTTCTCAAAGATCAAATTCCCTTGTGAGAATCTATTGAGGAAATTAAGTGTTAGAGGTTGAAAGTAAAAGTTAAGTTGTGGTTTAGAAACAGAACTAGCATTATTAAACAGAAAATTAATGTTCATTTTTAGCACAGTGAAGCCTTTATAGATCAGACTCAAAAGTATCCTAGTTACAATGCGTAAGTTTGTGACTAGGTGATTGATGACTACAAATCATTTCTCCTGTCCATAGCTAAGCTGCTAAATCTGGTGCATTGAGCGGTGGCCAATGAATGGAAAAATCCCAAAGGCAAGCTGTGTGTGCGTGGCAGAGGGGGAAGTGGGAGGGGTGGGGAACAGGAATGGGGAGGGTGTGTTTTTCCAGAATTATCAAAGGTTTTCAGCCTCTCTTGTAGGATTTTGCCTGTTCTTGTCCTCAGTCTTGAAATGTGGTGTGCACATTACAGCCAGGATGTTCTCTGTGGGATATTTTTCAGGGTATCACTTCTCTCACCAAACCCCTGCTCAAGACTTGCTGCTACTATGACAACCAAAATAAATCAAGAAATGCTTAATGGCCAAGCTGAGAAACAGTGGGGGCAGATGGGGGCATTTAGAAACAAACAGCAACAACAACTGAAGAAAAGAAAACAAAAAAGAATAGTTACTGATTTTTGTGATTATTTCAAATGTGTGTCTGTATACATGTCTCCTCCCTTCTCATATCCTGTTTATCCTTAGATTATTATCACTTTGGTATAGGGAGATGTGTGCTTGGGCAGTACCTCACACAAGATATCCCTACTTCTGAAAGATTTTCTATCCATAGCTGTAAATCTTCCCTTGTCTGATTCCAGGATCCAGAAGAGCTGAAATTATTGGTTTTATTGTTTTTTTCTTCATGCTGTAATAAAACTAAGATTCATTTTAAAATAATATATAATTAACGTGTGGAATTCATTGGCTCAAGATAGGAACTTAAGATTTAGAGATAGATTAGATGTTTATATGAGCTTTATGTGCCTTTACAATGGCCAGGATAAAAGTTCGTAAAGAAGATAAACTTTAATAATTTAGAACAAAAAAACAACTGCTGTATGAGCCTGCAGAACAATTTTCCCTGCTGTCATGTAGTGATGTGGCACTTTAAAGATAATTCCTACCCTTGCCTGAGCATTTGAGTTGTGGAGTCTCCCTCCTTGGAGATCTTCCAAAGCTTCCTGGACATGTGCCTGGGCACCCTGCTCTGGGTGTCCCTGCTGGAGCAGGGGTTGGGCAGCTGGACCCAGAGGGCCCTGCCCACCTCAGCCATTCTTTCATTCTGTGAGTCTGTGATCTGGTACCAACCATTACTGAAATCAGGATAAGGTATGAGGGGGATAACGGGATTCATGTGTTGCTAAGGGTCAGATGCCACTTTGTTTGGACAAGCACTTCCAGGCATAGTTGAGTCAGTCTAAGCATAAGTCATTAGTTCAACAATATTTAAAGAGTCAGTATAAGTTGAGGACCAAAATTAAAGACAGACTGGTAGCATATACTTGGCTAGAGCATGCAGGTACCTTAAGATTTGGCCAGACCTTATCATTATCTCAAATAGAGATACTTTACATGATTAACTTACAGCCAAAGCTAGTAATTTATTCCTTTAGAACATAGTTAATGTGTTACTTTCTCAAACAGTACTTGTGTAGCATGACACACTAATAAACACTGGAAGATAAGGGGAGATAAAGGTTGCAAAATAATTTAGTAGGCCTTAATTATGTTTGATGAAAAATGTTTCTAATTACTCTTTTTTTTGTGGCACTGTTTTCCAGTTCTTGTGGTCTTTAATTCAAGACTCCATGGTTGCATAAGAGACAGGCTATAGATCAAACAGGAGTGTTAAGATCAATGGAGAAATTGCTAAGTGAAGTTGTATACTCTATTTAACGTAGGAGGTCAGAAACAATAATCATTGCTATTCCTTCTCAGTTTAAATTCTGTCAGTCTTCTAAATGTCTACTCTTCTGCAGGCAATTCATTCTGCTATAAATGTTCCCTAAATGCTAGTGAGGTACAGTGAATTCCACAGCTGTTTCAGTAACTCTTGAGTCTGGATGAACAATAGATAAAATTTTAGGGGTAAAATGTGTTTTAGCAGTGGATGAAAACTACTGTAAAAGAAAGTTGTGACATGGACCTGGAAGAAAACGGAACTCAAAATATTAGTTTGAAGTAGATATGTCCTGGCTACCTCTCAAACAAGTATGAATTGCATTACAAAAATTAAACTAAAATTTCACCACACTAAGCAGAAAAGTATGTGTGTAAAACACAAGTGAAAAAGAAGAGCCAGCATTCTGAGCAGTACAAATACCAGTGACATGTATGTTACTTAGGCCCAACCTGTTGTAATAATAAATGTCATAGGAGGTCATGATCTCCCAAGATGTGACCAAGGCAATAAGCTGAAATACGTGTGTGCTACAGAAGGCAGAGACACATGGACCACTCAAAGGGACAGAAGAGAATAACTAGATCTTTTGCTCTGGACTGTTAACTGTCTCCTGAGAAACATTACAAATACGCTATGAACACAGTTCAAAAATGCAGAGTTATGAGTTTACTGATGACTTGTGTGTTTTCATTGTTACAATGGGGCCAAAATTATGCTGTCACTAAGCTTATTCCCATGTGTGGGTGGAAACCACTAGTTCTCTGTAGACTCTTGGTTTATTTTTCAGTGCAGATCTTGTCAACTGG
Source organism: Numida meleagris (assembly GCF_002078875.1). Classification (NCBI taxonomy): domain Eukaryota; kingdom Metazoa; phylum Chordata; class Aves; order Galliformes; family Numididae; genus Numida; species Numida meleagris. Next base: position 29,919,978 of record NC_034410.1, on the reverse strand, counting down.
TCAGTCCACTTCTCCATAAGAACATGGGAGGTGTCTTTTCTATAGGAGGAGGGAGCTAAATGAAAATAAAGAACACAGAAAGCCAAGATGGAGATGGATATTTGAACCAGTATTAAGCTTTAAAACCAAAATAGCAGAAGTCAGTTCCTTGTTCAGAAATTCTTAAACTTATGGCTCTATATTTTTTTCTCTTGAAATATTTCCTCTCATTTTGTTCTAAGGTTAGCTGCTTGTGCTCTGAGGTGTAAGGCACACAGGATGAGAAATGATAACAAGTATGCCTATTGATACTACTCTAACACGAAAAAGATGAGTACAACTTTCTTTAAAGGTATATGTTATTTCTGGAAATTCTACAGTGTGCATGGCCACATCTCTTCAGAATTCTCCTGTTCAGATCCTCAGTCTGTATTTATTCTACAGCCTACCAAAAATTATTGGCAAGCTTCCACTTATACAAGGAACAAAACGTAACATTCACTGTGTAATGCTATGATTCTAGATACATACATACATTAGAAAAAGGTTTCCTAATGTATGCACATAAAATTGATATTTTATTGAAATTGAACTTTTTATAACTTTCAAACAGCAGTGAAGGATGTTAGTATTACCTACTCTGTACTGACACTGTGAATGAGAAACAATGACTTAAAGTGATTTGATGGAAATTATAGGTAGATACATCCAGAGAGCTGAGGTAGAATTCTGCAAAAAGGAGTCTGTGGCCAGGGTTCTCTTCTCTGTCTGAGCTCCTGATATTTTCAAGTACCTCGAATTTCTAAACAGTGCCTGGAGAGTAGAATCTCTGCTGTGTAAGAGCACAAGACCTATACAACAGTCTGTTGCCTTCATTGTGTTATCAAATGCTGTCTGGTAGCACCACTCAGTTTTGCTTTGGAGCCATCCATTGCTCATCTCAGTAGTTTATGCTTTTTTGCTGTTAGAGATGTTTTGTTTCTGTATTGTTTTTAATTCTAGATTTCTTGTCTTGTTGAAACCATGTAATGTATACTACTTTTTTCCTAGTCTTTAGTTTGGCTTCCATATCCAAAACATATACAAGAAGTTAGTCTTTCTGGAGTGCTGCTGAACTAACTTTTTGTGTTTGTTTGCTTTGCTTTGGTTTGCTGTTTTTGTTGTTGTTTTCCCCTTTATTCTCTTTCAGCAATAGTGATGATAGGGGCTGCCTGTAATGTTAGTAGGCAAGCATTTCTCCATTCCAAATAAACAAATTTAGCCTGATGGTATTCCTCTAGAGGAGCACATGAAACCTTTAGGTGGCAGCCAAGGGCTACAGTTTCAATCCCTAGATTTATTAGCTGTGTGGTTTATGGTCTGCTGGTGGCAACGAGGATATCTAAAAGTGTGAATTTCTAATCAATCCAAAAGCAAGATGGGAGAAAATTCATGCAGGTGATTTTTTTTTTCGATCTGTCAATATCTGGAAATATGAGAGTGCGCCTGAAAAACACTCTCTGCGGCCTATTTCCCTTTTGCTATCCTATGTCACCTTTAAAGTAGCCTTAAAAACACACCATAAAGCCTAACCTCTTACTCCTAATGACAAATCAGTTGTAAAAATGGCATTGCTTCTCTCCCAGGCTCAAGAACGTCTCTGCAGCTCTCATGGACAATGTGAGATGTGCCATGCTGTGTCTCCAAAGGTGGCTTTTCAAAGCGTGTCTTCAGGACGCTTCAGGATTACTGTCTCAGTCTTCCCCCTTGTCACTCTAATGCAAAGCTTTGTGAAATTTTTTTTTCATAAAGTGGGCTTACAGTATATTATTACAATATGATACTAAGATGTCTAGAGATATCAACACGTTTCTTAATGAAGATATAACTCTTTTGAAAGAAGCTGTGGATTTAAAGACTTTTTATTAGAGAAGAAAATGCATCCTTGTTTTTACAAGTACCTGCACAAAGATGCTTCTTGATATGGAACTTTCTTTTTTATGCTTCTATCTTTTTTTTTTTTCTTTAAGAAAACATGGCTATATTTCCATTATGTGTGATGGCGGTTAAACAACAGAAAATGAAAGATTTAGAAATAATCTTATCTGTTTGTGTAACCATTCCAGAAGTTCGTTTTTACATAATTAATGATTACATGCAGCTACAAATCATTTTGCTTACCTATTTAGTTTAATGTAGTATGCATCTTCTCACCAGCCCACAAATAGGGTAAAGTATTCGATATTGCCGTACCAGAAACCTGCATATGTGTTGAACAAACATCAAAATTCATCAGTGAGACAAGTAATTGTGTACACTATTTCTGGACCAGGCATTAAAAATCAAGAAGTTTTACTTAAATGAATAATAATTCAATGACAAACAAGGTCAGTTTACATAGAATCATAGAATACCTTAAGTTGGAAGTGGCCTCAAAGACCATCCAGTTCCAACTCCCTGCTGAGGCAGAGTTACCATCTACTAGATCAGGCTGCCCAGGGTCCCATCCAACCTGACCTTGAACATCTCCAGAGATGGGGCATCCACAGCTTCTCTGGGCTGCCTGTGATAGCTGCCTGTGATAGCGACTCATCACCTTGTGAGTAAAGTCTTCCTAACATTTAAGATAAATCTTCTGTCTTTTAGTTTAAAGCTGCTTCCCCTCATCCTATTACTATCAGACCATGGAAAAAGACAGTCTCCCTCTTGCTTATAAACTCCCCTCAAGTTCTGGAAGGTTGCAGTGAGGTCTCTCTGGAGCCTTCTTTTCTCCAAACGAAACAAGCCCAACTCTCTCAACCTTTCTTCATAGGAGAGGTTCTCCAGCCCTCCAGCCCTCTTCTGGACCCACTCCAACAGCTCTGCATCTTTCTTAAGCTGAGGGCCTCAGGCGTGGACTCAGTACTCCAGATGGGGCATCACAAGGGCAGAGCAGAGGAGGACAGTCACCTCCCTCTCCCTGCTGGCCACTCCACTTTTGGTGCAGCCCAGGATACAGTTGGCCTTTTGGGCTGCAGGAGCACGCTGCTGGCTCATGTCCAGCTTTACATCCATCAGGACCTCCAAGTCTTTCTTATTAAGGCTGCTCTCAGTGAGTTTTTCTCTAGGTCTGTATACACATGTGGGATTGCCCTGACCCAAGAGCAACACCCTGCTCTTGGCCTTGTTGAATCTCATTAGAGTCTCATGTGCCCACTTTTCCAGCCCATCCAGGTCCCTCTGGTTGGCATCCATTCCTTCTACTGTGTCAACTGCACCACTCAGCTTGGTGCCGCCAGCAAATTTGCTGAGAGTGCACTCAATCCTGCAGTCTATTCATCAGCAAAGATTTTGTAGGGCACTGGTCCCAAGATGGACCCCTGGGGAAGACCACTTGTGACTGGCCTCCAGTGGGACTTAGAGCTGCTGTCCACAACCCTCTGGCTGTGACCATCCAGCCAATTCTTTATCCACTGAATAGTCCAATCTTCTAATGAATAGTTTTCTAATTTAGAGATAAGGCACATCTCTGCACATCCGGACAGCATTGCTATATTCTTCCTAGGCTATTCACCCCTGCTTCCACTGCCTATACATTTCCTTCTTATCCCTCAGTTTGACCGGCAGCTCCTTGTTCAACCATGTGGGTTTTATGCCTTCTCTGTTTGTCTTATGCTAGGGGTTGGACAGCTCTTGTGCTCTCAGGAAGGTGTCCTTACAGAACAGCCAGCTCTGTTCTGTTTCCGTGTCCATAAGGACAGTTTCTCAGGGGAATCAAGATTTGCATTAGAAAATGAATCTTTCCTTTAAACAGCTTATAAATGCATATGGTCTGATTAAGTATGTGGTTATTTATTAGGTAAGAAGATTTGATTCTTCTCCCTTCCCATTCATTTTTTTTCTTTTTTTTTTTTTTCAGCACTCTGTATTTTCTGTGCACCCATGTGAATGACTAGGGACAGGTGTAAGCTTAATTTCCACTATTTCTGAATTTTCAGGTATAAGCAAGGTTCCCTCCTGCAGACACCTGGGCTGGTGCTAACCTACTTCCCTGCAGAGCCTGCTAACTGGTTTGTATCTAGTTAGCTCTGACTCGAAGCAAAGAGATGTGAGCCTTTCTGCTCCCACCTATGGAGAGGTGCCTTGCTTTTACTGTTAATGCTGTTATCCTCTGCATGCTAGCTAGGCTCCTGTTGCACAAACAGGGCAGGCATCAGGCTTTACAAATACTTTGATCTTTTATTGTTCACTCCTATTATCTGGCCAGAACACCCACTCATTCATTTGCTCTGTCTTTTCTTTGCTCTGTCTTTTGGTTGCATTTGCTTCCAGAAAACAAAGAATAGGGCATCTAATTCATGTGGATGACCTTACTTAGAAAACAATGGTCTGAGCTGATGTGGAATGCAGCCAGGATACTGTAAGAGATTCTTGTTCATTCAAAAGGCATCTGTAGATGTTTACATGGGAAGAAAAGATAAAGACAAAAGTCTTTCACTCAAACAACATCCATTTCTCTTGTGTGTATATTCCTAGTTATTAACGATTTGTTAGTTTGTATAAGAAAACCCTGGAGAATGACTTACCAGAAGCAGAGTTACTAAATGGTTCACTTACCTTTTCCATTAATAATTTATTACTGCATAAACATTCTCTTCAATTTAAATATGTCCATCCACCTCCTATTCGGCTGTACAATTTTTCCTGCATTATAATTTATTTGGAGGCTTTGCCTTGTAATAATGATGCTCCAGGTAGCAGTGACCAGCCAGGCATTTATTCCCTGTCTTGTGCTGAGCTACACCAAAGTCTTTTGTGACACGTTTCCCTACTAGGGAAATATTTGTGATGTAGGTATAGTTTTAAAATACTTGCTTGGGAAATGAGTTAGAAATAATCTCTCAAATTGCTAGAATTGAGGGGCTTAGTGCAGTAGGAGGTAAGAGAGGAAGTGTCCAGGATGGTGAAGAAGGAATTATGCATTAGCTCACATCAATAATAATAGCAGGTGTGAGTAATTGCACTTTAGTAAAACTGTATTTGAAAGCAGTTAATTTGTAGTTTCTTAGCAACTGCGGCAGACAGCCACATTTTAAGTGGTCAAAGCTTTCAAACTCGGTAACACCCATAGCCTGTTATACAATAGCATTGAAAGGACAGAAACAATAAAGCAGAAGTGTTTCTACTCTCTAAACAGAAACATAGCAGAAGGCCAGAGCTGCAGAGAAGGTGATTAAATAGAAAAATGCAGAAATTACTTTCACATTTCAAGATAAGCCTTTTCAGGAAGAACTGATTAGGAGGATATGTTACTGAGAAAGGCAGCACCTATGGTCTACTCAATGTAAGGGGCAGATTTTAGGGAATGTTGTCAGGTCCCTAATATTTTGTAGGTAACTTCATTATTTCATTAGCACGTTTTGTTTTATATTTTTATGCATTTGTTGTGTGTAAAATGTGCGTGTGTATTTGAGAGTGCACATAAAGGATTTTATTATAGGAGAATGAATGTATCAATGAAATGTAAATGTAACTACCGTTCATCAGGAACACACTTAACAAGGAGGCTTGGGGTGTTGTGCAAGAGCATTTCATGGAAGAAGGCTGTGCTAAAGCCAACCAAGAAGAGGTGAAGGAAAAGGAAAATGAGACCAAAGAGTTCATCTTTTTGACTAGCTGATGCAAATTTCCATTTGTCTGATTCATTCTGTAGTGTATGAGTTGTCATGTATTCCTTATGGGTGTCCCACAGAAAGCGCTACTTCTGACTGTAATACCATTCCTTATTTAGCTAGGTGCTATCCTAGCAGCTGATAATTCATTGTCTGTAGAGTCAGGAAAAAGTACTTAACTAATACTTTTTTCCTCTTTCAAAATCACAACATTTTCTAGAAAATGTGTAGGCTTGGGTATATTATCCTGGCTAAAGTTCTCCAACTCAAGATGGAAAGGCAAATGTGTTCATTAAGGTACTCACTAAATTAACAAACTTCAAATTCTGGGCAAATGCCCTAACTTCTGGCTTGCTATTTTGGTGAGTGGGAATGTCAACTTCCCTGCTGCATGAATGCTATGGTACACCATGCCCTTATTCCAATTCTGTAAAAGTGTTTCTTTTTTAAAACGAAACCTATGTATGTCCTTTAGAACAGTGGAATTGCCTTCCATAGGTGTTAAAACACCTTAGACATTTCCATATTTTCTTGCAAGTGCAAATCATATTTCTATGGTCTGGCTTTTATTACCACAGATATATAAATAACCTATGTATGTGAAAAGACCCTGTTCTAACATTACATGCTATTATGACCTCCCTTCTCCACACTCTGGATCGCAAGCGGAACACCTCCTTGCCCACTCCACCCCCCCAGGTGCCCCAGTACAACAGGTACAAGGCTGTGGATGTGGAATGCCCATCTGTGGGTGATAACAGCCCATTTACACTATAGGAAGCATGAAAACCAAAATCAGAAAAATTGTCTCTCAGTATCAAGGTTACATCCTCAAAGAAGAAGAGAGGGGTTTTAGCTGTAGGTGACTCCTCCCAGCAGTGAACTGAACACCCCACATGCTGGGCAAGTGCTGTGCAGTCCCTCTTAGAGAAGTTTGCTGCCTCCTTGGGGCTTGGGTGAAGGATGTCAGCAGGAAACTACCTAGCCTGATATGGCCAACAAACCATTACCCCTTACTGCTTTTCCATGTGGGGGGTGACAAAGCAGCTGCGTGTAGTTTAAGGGCCATCGAAACTCAAATTGGTCCCCTCCAACTCAAATGATTCCATGATTCTCCTGGAGAAAGGATAGGAATAGGACCGATATCTGGCTCTCATCCACTACTGCAATGAGGACAGTGTAGTGCTTATTTACAATGACATGAGGTTACACCAAATATACACAGTACCAAAGACTAATGAGAATTATATCATTTATTGTATTCAGTTTATTAGCTTCTGTATCTGGTCATATGTTTGCTTTTATCCTATGTATCCTCATCCAACCTCTACTATGACACAGATTCCAATTTAACCGCAGCTGAGAGGCATTCAGTTGTTATGTGATCCAAAATACATTCAGTATTCCCAGAGGCTCACAATGATGTCTCCACACATTTAGAAACAGTCTTTGGATTTGAAGAGAGGAACTTATTTATCCATGACTGTATGATATTAAATGGTGAGTCTCCAAATATTCCTTTGTAGGGAAATGACTATTTACCTCTTTAATTACATTTCATTGAATTATCTATTCATCAGCTTTTTCAAAGCTGCATGTGAGATCTGCTGATCACATTTGCTGCTCTTGAAATGAGTCCGATGTTAATTTTTTTCTTCTCACATTTCAGTGTCTTATTCCTGACTTGACTCTTAATTCTATTTCTTCATGTGGTTCAAAAAAATACCTTTTGGTACTTCACTGTTCTGTTTAAGATATATTCCCAAATTAATGTCCTTGATTTCCACTGTGGGATGGTACACAGATGCTACAGTGAAGGATATATATTTATCAGTTTGAATTTCAGGATAGAAAAAAAACTAAAATTGTATGAAATTGAGTAAAATTTCAAGCTATCTTCAGTACCTTTAAGTTTGATGAACATGCTCCTCTTTCTTTCTGCAGGTTTTCATGGAGTTTTCAAGCAGAAGTACTGAATAGCAGATACTTATAGACTCTGCTAGAGAATATAGTGAATATGCACTGAACATCAAATTTAAAAAATGGACTGGGATTCAAAGTTCCTCAGTACTGAGTAACATAGTTTTAGATATCTGATTTATACATAATTTTCTCTCTGGTTTCCACATAAATCAAGTGGATTGCAGTCTGCATATTATTTTACAATCAGTGGACTGCAAATATATTGTTCTGACTGATGCTTGGAAACCACGTTCAGCATTGGACATCCTCTTTACAGCACCATATAGATTTTTAAAGCTGTCTCTGTTGGCTGATGGCAAGGTGCCTATCCCGTAAAGGAATGTATTTTTGTAGTTTAAAGGAGATTATGCTGTCTCTATAAAACCATTGTCTATTACTGATAATTAAGATATTGACACTTCATTTTTCTTTTATTGTTTGTAGTTTTTGACTGAAATACAGCAGTGACTCACTTGTATAAAAAAGATCCATATTTTACTTTTTAACTTTCTGCTTCTTTTTAAAGTATCCACATGCTAGCTCAAATGTGCATGTGGCATCACTGGGAAAGAATTTGGAGGCAGAACAAAAGTATTCATTCCCATCACCAGAATATTCCACCTATTTAAAGATCTTTGTACAGGCAGATGGGAAATGCCTAAAAAAGTACAAATCCAGGAGAAGCAGAAAAAGAACAGGTTGAAATGGACCATCTGTGAAAACTTTTTGAGAATCAGATAGACTTGAATAGCTGGCATAAAGAATGAAAGCCTCACACCAGCAGATGCTGTGTGTGCTTTAAAATGTTACAGAATTGTTCGAACTTCACAGCAATAAATCTGATAAATTTCTCTGAGTTGGATTCAATCGACCAATAGCACCTGAACAATTATACAAAACAAGGGTACTTTTATGTCAGTTTCTAGACAGGATTTTCAGTCTTGCTATATTGTGCAATGCAGGAAAGCTGACTTTGGTCAGACAAATCTGGCAATTCCATGAGAATTCCTGACATTATTTGTGTGAAAATGTGGCTGAATCATTTTACTACCAGACCTAAAAAACCTACTGGTCTATGAAAACTCATGGTAAAAAATATATGATATAATTTGGGATTATTATTTCTTAGGATTTTTTTTCTCTGAGCATTCTTTTCTTGTACTGTCCAACAGAGTTTGACAGAAATAGCCTCCCTTTTTGTTAGGTTATCTAGATGCATACATGAATAAAATTTGTTTTATTAGCTCTAATGTTAAAGAGCAACAAGCTGTATTTATAAAACAATTTTTAATGTTGTTACTTTGTAGTAATAGACAGTCTGAGCCATAGAATCCTTCCCCATTACCAAAGACAGAACAACTACAAATATGAGCAGGACATGATATTAACTATAATTTTAAAATGACATGTAAAATGACCTGTATTATCTTGAAAGTCCTTTTAAAGTCATTTTGCCCTGTTCTCTTACCCACTCCTCATGAGGGTGTTTTTTTAAAGTGAAGGTTCCAGTTTCTGAGCAAAAACTTGGAATGGGTGTATATAACACATTGTGACTACAGCAAGTGAGCCATTCAAATTGGAATGAAAAAATCCCCACCAGATTTTTTAACAGCTGTTGAAGTCATGTGGAGAAGCCTGCTCCCAGTCCGAACATCACAGGAAAGAAAGATCAAAGGGTAGTACAGAGCTAACCATGAATACAGTAGGGTAAAAGAAACATGGACAAAAGTATGTTTATTTTTGAGGTTTCTAAAATTGCTTTTGTGCAGAATTATTTTGCAGAGAACAGAAACCTTGTTTTAAAAAACTCAGGCTCAATTTGAAATTATTCACCTAGGTTCTCCATAGGAACAAATACGTTGCTATGGAGATGGACCAGAGCTAAGACAAAATATAGATACAGATAGATTCTCCAGAGAAATGTAATTCGAGGCATAAGTAAACTTCTTAAAGAGCATAAATACTGTCCTGGTATGTCTTGTTTTCTATATCAAAAGTACAATAAAATAACCCTAGTCCTGCATGAGCTGTTGTTGTTTTAGCAACAGCTTTATGAGAAGATTAATCACTCGTATGTATATTCAATACAGAAACTGTTTTGTTATTGCTTAGTGTTATTAAAATAAAAAGGGAAATCAGCAATAAAATTGATAAAACTTTGCAGAAAAAGCAGTGCTGAGGACTTTGCTGATGTAGAGATACTGCTTGCTGTGAATTCAGTATTTATAACAAATGTATAGAAATGTATTCCTTTTTCTTAATTGCTATAAAATATGCTGAGCTGAGCAGAACTTCTGAGACAGAAAGGGCAAGTGCTTCTCCTCTGAAATCCGTGCATACACCACTAGGCAAAAATCTTCGTTAAACTTTTGGGTGAGAGTACCTCTAAGCATATAGTGGTGGAGATTTGATTATGTTGCCGGGGAGCCAGTACAGAGTTCATGGGTCATCATACTCCAAATGTTATAACTGGGAAAATGATACAGCCTCAAATAATGAATGACAAAATATTATAGTGATGGTTTTTCACCAGTAACAAGTAACTCAGCCAGGAGAAAACTCACTGTCAAAGTCAACACTACATTTACTGCACTCACTATTTTACTTGCAAAAACTGTCTAAAAGCACAGCTTCTGTTTCAGGTTAGACAAACTTATTCCTCTAGCTCTCAATGAAAATAGTAGGAATCCTAGTACATTGTATCAAAAAAGTTAGGTTAAAACCACTCCTATATTTTTTCTCTTAAGAATTTTCATAAATCTCTCATTTTCTGCAAGTAGCTTGAGGAATTCAATATCAGTGGACTTTTGCAACAATGCCTTGCTGTGAAGTACCACAACATGAAGAAAAAAATAGTCACGCTATAAATTAGATAGACCACTTTCATAGATACACCATTCTTAGTGTTACATCTGGAAGCTATTGAAGCATGTGGACTTCTCTTCAGGGATGCTTTAGAGACAATAAAGCACAGATTTTTGAATATTTCTCTACAGCTGTAACTATCAACTTGACTGTGCCTGCTCTGTTTTATTATAATTCCTCTATACATATGTAATACCTTATAAAGCTATATATGTATCCTCAGAATTAATTTCATTATGGAAATAAAATATTTGGAAGCCTTTCCAAGCAACTGCTGGATCAATTGGGAAGACGGCACCAAATTTCCTAAACCCGAGTGCTCCTGTAAATGCACACATGCTTCTTCAAGTGAGTGCAAGTTCCTTGAGAACCAAATGGTTGAATGTGAGCTTTCTAGATCTCTTACTAGTATTTTAATTAAAAAAAAAATAAATTAATATATTGTCATGGTTTTCAAAATGGTTGATAATATTTGCACAAGATGGGCTGTTTTTTAAAATAATGCCCTTAGAAGATCAGAAATAATGTTTGAGCCTATTCTTCACCTCAACACTAGACATGCAATGAAGGACTTGCTCTTAATAACTTACTTGTTGGTAAGGTCAAGCTTAAAAGCATTATACGAATATTTGTGAAAGATTTTAACAGGGAAAGTTTAATTTCCAAGAATTACAAATGTTCCCAATACTGTTTGAAACAGGTTAATTTATTTGTATGACAAAAGTAGTTCAGTCCCTGGAGACAGAGTAGGAATTGACTGAACTTTTGATGAAGTTTGAAATGTAACCAAGTTTCTGTAACCAGCATGTAAGTAAATGCTTAATCACAATGGAAAAATGTTAATTCTCTGTAAAATATAATTCGTTTGGAAGTTTTTCTTTTATTGAAACATGACTATGTGCCAGAGACAGGTAGAAAAAAAAAAAAGCATAGAAAAGAAATTTTGCAAATCTAGCTGCTGGGAACTGGCAAGACTCACAGCTATATTAAAATCCCATCAAGCAAAGAATGCACGTTCCCCACTGCATAGAAAGCAAATCAGGAGATGGTGGAAAGGTTCTTCAGACAGAAGCAATACATTAAAATCATTACACTGTCAGGCAAACTGAGCTAATATATTGAGAACAAATGCATTTTCAATGTTAGCAAGTGAGACATTCAAACCAGATGCCTATTTCTAAATAAGTTGTGGCACCACCAGCTATTCTAGGCCATGTCAATTTTTTTTTATTTTTTTTTTGTGGTGGTAGAACACAGCCCCAAAATGTGATATTTGGGCCCAGACAGCATAGAATAAAGTGTCTGAGAGCCCTGAGGGGACAAGTATGGAAAGGGAGAGGTGATACTAGTACCTCTCTTGCACTGCATAGAGTGAACATCTCTTTGCCACCAGTGCCATCAGCACAGAGGTGAAATCTCAGATGCTGATCCTGGAGCTGCCAGGGTGCATGCTTGCCAGATGTTTGCACAGCTGGTATTCTTGGGCCATTTCAGCAAGGCCAGGACAGCTCTTCAGCTCTCCTCAGTAGTCTCAGGCCAGAGATTTTTTGGAATATATGGCCTTCTGTCCCTCTTCTGCACACAAGTAGAGACAACTGTGAGTAGTTCAAAGCCCATCTGGCTTTTGTTCAGAAGTAGAACACGAGAAGCATAGAGATGGCTGCCTTTCAGCTCTCACACATTCATTTCCTGCTGCATCTCTAAAAACTGTCAGTAATATACGCAGGTTTGGTACGTGTGAAACCTAAAATAAGTCTCATGGAAAGCAAGGTATGAATAGTCTATTTACATATTTCTATTTACATATTCTCAACATGGAGACCATTTTTAATATTTTAGTTTAAGAAAGCACCACAGACTGAGGTACTTATGTTACCCAGAGCATGTGAAAACAAAATACTTCATAAATCCACCCCACAAGAAAGTTTCACTTGCCCCCACGCAGTTATCCTCAATGACCAAAAATGCTCCCCCACACTGAAACGTGCAGCATCACAATTTGCACACAAGCCTCAGTGATAAGCAGGGCAAGATAAGGTTGTAGAAGAAAATGTGCTGTCTGGAGATGAAATCTGAACTAATGAAACGTAAATGTCATACCAAATGGAAAATAACAAAAAAAATCTTTGAAAAGGAAATGACAGGTTACTGACGTGTGATAACTATTACTGCATGTCTAGATTTTTCCATCAAAATATGAAATCAGTTATTGGTTTGGAGGAATTGATACTATGTTCTAAAGGTAAATTCTGTTTTTGCAGTGTTCAGATATCCACTAGCAAAATCCAAATGACATATAATTTGTGTTTTGGCAGTTTAAAAGTGAATTAAAATTAAAAGTGGATTACAAGCAAATTTCAGTTTGGTCTAGAATAATGGAAGTGAATATAACTGATCAAGGAAAGATGTAGGGAAATACTAAAAAAGAAAAATGTGACTCAAGCACAATATTACCATGAAATAAATCCCAGGGGAAGCCTTCTGCTATCAAACTTCATGATTTTAGATGTTCAAATATTTTATAATGGTGAGCGCATATGGTCAACATTTTCTAGGTGGAAATGCTGAGGCCCTGAACCAACTATGGCACATTTATATTTTACCCACAGAGTCACAAAAAAAAAGTAAATATTTTTATTCTCTATTTCCAGAGCCCCAAGAACTAGAGCTACAAGGAAAGCTCTGAAGAAATGAATTGATATCACTTTTCTTTAAGCTTTTGTTGGAGAGTGATGAAAATAATACAAGGCCACTTAATCCATTTTCTTAAATCAGAATTTTAAATATTGCTGAATAATTAGAATGAGAGACGTTGTTTTCCTACAATAGTGCTTTCTCCGACATGGAAGCATTAGTCAGTGAAACACTGTAAAGTATCTGATGTCATCTAATGAAGAATTATTTCAAGGCAGAGACCAGATATCAGAACAGATTTTAATCAAATTAACCAGTGTAACTGCCCATGCTATAAAAGAAGAATGAGGTTGGAGCCACTGAGAACATTCATTGTTCCAGCTATATCGCTACTGATAAAACAGGACGCAATAAATGTACCAACAGATATTTCATAATTTGATGATGTGCAAATGTCAGGTTAAAGTATAGTATGGGATTTTGAAACATTGAAGTAGACCTTTTTCATATTACTGCTTGTGTACTTTTCTGACCACAGACTATCACTCACAAATAACCAGACAGCCTCCCCAGAACTTTCACATTACTCCCTCATTTTTCTGTTCACATTTTCAGTTTCTGATCTACCTCAGTTATAGCCTTTCCTTCGAGTATCTTTTATGTTTCAGTGGTTTGATATGCTACAGTTTTTTTTATCAGCCATGCTCAGTGCTATCTTGCTATCTCAAAGCTTTGACATAATAAAAATCTTTTTTTTTTTTTTTTTTTTTTTGCTAAACCGTGGGGAAAAACACAGTTCTTTAATACAAAGCCATAACTTCTCTGTTCCAAGATGGGACCCATTGCCCTACTGCTAAGGAACAAACACACAGTAAGCATACAAGAAAACAGAACATCTTTTTCAAAGTTCTTAAATTGCATTTTTGTCTTTTCCCTTTGCACCATCGTCTGTTGTAGTCAGCCTAAAGGTGAATGTTCACGTGTTATTTAGTAGTATAACAGCGAGGGCAGGACAACGAACAAAAAAAGTAGTCCTCCTAGGATGTGTTTCAAGACTATCAGCTGTTTGGAACAAAACACAGGAGTGAAATTCTGGCTTGATTTAGACCAGAGGCCATTATTCTTAATGAGAAAATTATTGCATTCTATTTTCTTTCTTAAAGTGCAATGCAAATCTATGCAGATCTATGCAGATCTGTCTTATTATACTGTTTTAGGAGTCAGCAAATGTCTTTTGTTATCTTCAAGCCGACCACAGTTTCGTTCAGTTCTTTCTGTTCCTTCCAGTGATTTCTTTAAACTTCTATAAAAATTTTTTTTGACCATGATGAAATTTTTTATTTAACTTCATCAAGCTTTTCTGTGAGAGAGGATAACTAGGCTGTGATTATAATTTCATATCTGCCCTCTAATGTAGAACAATCCTGAGAAATTTAATTTTCATTCTATACAGTAGTCATTCTTTTACTCTCCTTACTGACCACCAACTCAACATATGCTTTATAATTTGCTTAATCATTGTCTAGTTTACTCTACATTGCAGTATTCTTAGCATATTCCTGTTGTGGGGATTTTCCAGCTTCTCATTCTATTCATCCTGACCACCAACACTTAAACCAACACTGTTATTCACAGTCATCACTGAGGTATTTCAATACTTTTCATAGAATCACAGAACCCTCTGGTTATAACCATCCAACCAATTCTTTATCCACTGAATAGTCCACCCTTCAGATCCATATATTTCCAATTTAGAGACGATGATGTGGTGCAGGACCATATCAAAGGCCTTGCACAAGTCCACACAGATGACATCATTTGCCCGTCTTTTGTCCGCTGATGCAGTCACTCCATCATGGAAGGCCACCAGATTGGTCAGGTATGATTTGCTCTTGGTGAAGCCATGCTTTTGTGAACTTTATACATGAGCTGAGGTCCTTCAATGCTTATTTGATTTTTGTATAATTGAGTTTTGCTGTGTTCTTTTTTTTCCTCTCATTGTAACTTGTAGTTCTTCTTGTGCCAAAAAATTTTGAAACCATTTTCTTCTCATGCAGATTTCTATCAGTCTAGATCTTTTTTTTGTTTCATCTATTTCATTTCACAGCATAATCTAGGCATAGCATCACAAAGGATTCCGGTTGGAATGGGAGCTAGCTCAGAATGCATCTAGTCCAACCTCCTGCTCAGTGAAGATATGAGGGCACATGAGGTTGCTCAGGGATTTGCTGTGGTCTTGAAAAGAAAGGATGGAGACAACACAGCCTTCTAATAACCAAACACTTCCACTGCCCGTATATCTTCATGGTGAAAGTTTTTATCTTCTTGTAGGTAGTCCTTTCTTATCTGCTCAGCAGGATCTTGTTTGTTTGGCCATTGAACATAAACCTTTGTGTTATTTAGTTATTGATCATCATAATGTGTGATTTTCTACAGCTTTAACCTGTGCTGCAGTCACATTGTGTCTATCATGTCACAGCAACCCAAATCTGGTTACAAAGATCCACATTTTTATGCCTTCATCTTTAGTTTAGAAAATATTCTCTGAACAGGGAAAGCTACAGAAATGCAACTTGCAACATTTTCTATGCATAAAATTATTCCTTATACTTTCTTAGGCCAGCTTTCTGAAACACATCTAAATGGCATAATAAGTAATAATAAATAATAATAAGTAATAATAAAAAATAATAAGTAATCTATAAAGTTAATCTCTTCTGATGGCCAAGATAAAAGTCTGCCTTTCTTAGCATGTACTGTGACTTTCTTAGAATGTGCTGTGGCTGTCCCTGCCCTAGGAATCCTGGAGCCAGGGTTAGCAGAGTAGTACGTATGCACAGTGAAAGTACACCACTTTAAAAAGTTTAAGCCTTCTCATCCATTGGCTATTCACAGTTACACTGAGCAAACCACAGAAAATTCATTTGGGATATCCAGGCAGACTCAGACTATTTTATTTAGTATGTGTAGGTCTCAAATCTTGACATGAGATGATGACAGGTCTTTCTTTTGCTTTGTGTGTAAAAGTAACAGTATTGCAGCTTAGAATCTAATCCTAAAGGAGAGATGTAGCAGACAGGCTGGTTCTGCATGACTGCTGTTGAAAAGCTTCACACGTAAAGAGAGGAAGTTATCGTAGAATCATAGAATACCTTGGGTTGGAAGGATCATCTATTCCCAAGCCCCCTGACACAGGCAGGGCTCCCGCTCCCTAGATCAGGCTGCCCCGGGCCCCATCCAACTTGGTCTTGAACACCTCCATGGATGGGACATCTTCAACCTCCCTGGGCAACCTGCTCCAGCACCTCACCATCCTCTCAGTGAAAAACTTCCCCTGAGCAACTCCACAGATTCTCGATCAGCATGCTATAAAAGAATTACTAAAAGTGGTAGTAAGCTGGCCATGAAACTGCAGGGGATCTCCTTTAACTGCAGTGTGTCCTTCTCACTGAGTCTGATTAGCTGTTTCATTAATTTTAGACCCTTGCTGTGCTTTCGCTCTGCATAAATTTCTGTTAAAATTTACTTAAAGCAAACCAATGATTTACCTTCCAAAGGTCACCCAGTAGGTGGCACTCCCCATCCGATTTGACTCAGACAGAAGCCAAAAAGGAAGAACCCGTGGCAGACACAGGACCATAGCCAGGTACCTTCGTTTCCATCTCTTCTCTCCTACACAGCACAACATAAGGGCATCTTTCATGCCTTTTCTGTTACCCCACTTTCCAGATTTCACATTCCTCTCTAGCATCTCAAAAGTATGGTCTCTTCCCTATTTCATGGCCTCCTATGTGGACTTGGAAAAGGCTGAAAAGACAGACTGGTGCCAAGGAAATTGGAAGCAGCAGTGACCAGAACATTGCCAGGGTACACTGACAGTGGGCACACTACCAGCTCATGGACAACCTGTTGTCCACCAATACACTCAGATCATTCTCTGAGAGCTCCTTTCCAGCAGGTCATCCCCTAACCTGTACTGTTGCATGCAGTTATTCCTCTGCAAGTGTAGGACTCTACACTTACCTTGTTGAACCTCATAAGGTTCTTCTTTGCCCAACTCTCCAGGCTGTCCAGGTCTCACTGAATGGCAGCACAGACTTCTGGTATGTCAGCCACCCTCCCCAGCTTCTTAAGAGCAGCAAATTTGCTGAGGATGCATTCTATTCCTTCATTCAGGTCACCGATCCCTGGTGAACACCACTAGTTACGGACCTCCAACTAGACTCTGTGCCACTGACCACAACCCTCTGAGCAATGCCTGCCAGTGAGACTTCAGTCCACATCACTGTCCGCTTGCCTATCCCACATTTCCTAAGCTTACCTATGCGGGTAATGTTATGCGAGACAGTGAATATAGACAGGCTGACATGCACTCACATCTGTACCAAGTTATATAATTTACATTTCACTCCTCTGTAGGTTTTGGTGACCTTTTCAATATTTCATGTTTCACGTTTTTAGCATATTTATTCTGGTGAAAGAGTTTGAAAGGTTAGAAAGTTTGACATCACAGATAAACTGGCATCTCCATTTACTCAACTGATTAAAAAGGCACAGTGTGACACAAATTAAAATTATAATTAATGGAAAATACGAGAAAGAAAGAAGTATCAAATACGAAACAAAATGTCAAGTGTGTAGGAAAGTTGACTCTGAGGTAACTCTTGTCTAGCCTCAGAGTTTCTCTACATTTTGGTGATTTTTATCTTTCAGCCTTTCATTTTTTCAAACTGGGGAACACCTCTACTATGTTTGAAATTCTCCTCCTTAACCACATCTCAAATAGCTGCGCTTTTCTCAGATTCCAAAGAAATGGTTGTGGAGAAAGAATATATTGTGTGACCACGGTGACAAAATGTTGTCTCCCATGTGGGAAAGTGAAGTTCTGGATTTTGGGAGACAGACTGAATGGCAGTAGCACACAGTATACAGCTCTAATTTCTTTGTCAAGGCATGTTTGAATAAATAGAAAGAGGTGCTTCAGTACAAGCTCTCATTACTTTGCTGCAAAATCCATCACAATAAACTCATATTCAGCTCCCATGCACACACTGTCAGAAGCTTCCTCTGCTCTTTCTTTGCTTGCTCGTACTGCCCTACTTCCTTCCATGCAGTCATTTGCAAATGAATTCACTCCTGGACAAATCATACAGGAGTTTTCAATTTAAGCTAGACTTTAAGATATTTATCTTCTATACCAGAATACATTAGTGGAAGTTCTCTATGTTATACTGATGTGTATATTCCTTGAAGCCTAGACAGATCTACCATTCTAGTTTCCTGATTGAAGATGCACTTCAGAATGAAAGGACATTATTTTTCATTTCTTGGTACATATTTTAAACTCTCTAATGGCTGATCATGCAGCTAAATGTTCATATCATGATAGGTCATTCTAATACTGTCTTTTATTCTGTGTATTGTGCTAGACATTCTTCTTCCTCACTTGAGTCTGTTCAATAAATTGATGCCTACCATCATATTTTTCTGTTTATTTCCTGCATGGAAATCCAGGCTAATGAAATATATGACTTATGTATTTGATAAAGACACATCAGAAATGTCCATATTAAAGGTATATCCACTGTCTAGAGTTAGAGTTGGCAATTTGAGAGGTACAAGAGGATTTTATCTTCATATAAGATGGTGAAGTCCTGAAGAGGGGTGTGTAAAAGTATGACTGTTGTGTTATTAGAATCAGAAATCCTATGGGAAAGGAGCAGAAATAACCATTCTAGCATGCAGGGATATGCTTTCAGGACATGGATTTGTGTGCCCTTTCTCACGGTCACACACACACACACACAAAGGAATACACAATCTGTAGCTATGATTTGGGGATCAGTTACAGTGCATTTTCCACTAGCTGAATTTTTCATTACGTACATACATATATATGTAAAAAAATTATAAATTTTTTTACTAAATAATTGCTAAATCAAAATGAGAAAATGCTGTCACAAATCAGTGATTCCATTTCTATCCTAGGTAATATTCCAAGAAACAGACGGCTACTGATGCTATTTCCATTACAGTCACCTCTATCAAACTCAAGCCCTCAAAATCATAAGCCATAGCTCATTTTCTCAGAACTACAAAATCACATCTTTTTAATTTGCCCATCATCTTTTAAGCTTTTATGGTTCTGAGGTTTTTTGTTTAGTTGGTTGTTGTTGTTTTTAAAAGCTTTTTACAGTACATATAAACTGGATACACTGGACATGTGTACTTTTCTATAATCATGTTGTATGTGAAAGTATGTGCAAGGTTCTTACTTTTCCATATATACGTATTAATTCCAGAGAAAAATCACTCCCAGTCGCACACACCCTAAATGTCTGTTTTCCATAGCCTGTCTGGCAGAATATACTTTGTTCTGTTGGGACTGTCATAACAGGAAGCTACACTAACTCTTTCATGTCTACGTGTATATTCTCAATCTTCCATTTGCAATGACCTACACTGCACTTTAGATTTTTCGAGATGATCTGATTAAGCAGGTTTGTCATGACATTTAAAAGTAACCTATTTTTTTAGTTATCATACATTAAATTTCAAGTTAATATCTTAATTCATGGGTAGCGTCTTCCTTTCAAAGACAGGGACTAACAAGTCTGTAATTATAGCTTGCATAAGTTCATCATTTTTTCCCACTGAGAACAAATATGCAGACTACATGTGCAATACTTCATTAAGGATCATGAAAAATTCTTCAGTATTTGACTGCATTATAATTTTTAATTTATTTTTCTTACAGACTGTAAGATAGAAAAGTCTTGTTATCTCTACTTTACAGGCCTAAAAATGGAAGAGAGGAGATTCTAAGGCCTGCCCTTCAAAAGGTTTTAGTTATTTTGCTCAAAAAAAAAAATATACATATATTTATATGACTTACACAAGGTCATATGGGAAATCTGGAGAAAAATAAAGTCTCAAATTCCAGGCTAGTGCCCTCTGCACATTCTATAATAGCCTCAGTAACAAACTGCTACAGAATATTACTGAAATCCCCTTAGGGAAAAGGAAGACAAAAATGAAAAGAAAAAAATCATGTCCTTTAAAAAATAAGTGTTTGTTACATGATGGTTTAAAACTGAATTCATTTCCAACTTATTCTTTAGGAAAACTGAATGTATACAGTATTTTGCAGGACTGCATTGCAAGTCAGTCCACCTACAAGCACACTTGAATATTTCACTCCTTGTGCTGATCCTCAGAAGTATATGAGTGCTTGCTACAGGGTGCAATCACTGTTCCAAGGACCCTTTGTTGTAGGCTGTCACCCATGTACTTGAATTGCAGCTCTTTCTCCGAATAAACTGAGCTCTCTATCTGCATTTTTCCTACTCCCTTTCAGAGAATTTGACAAGTCACTTGATTAAAGATCATTTTTTCAAAGCACCCCCATCTCAGAGCTTCCTAAGATCTTAGGCCCCACCATTTTTCATGTGAATGTGTTTGAGTCTGTTCCTAACTATGAAAAACAGACTTTTTTAATTTCTTTTTTTCACTCTTGAAATCAAATTGAACACAGGAGACAACAAGCAACACAAATGCTGATTCCAAGGCTTTGCAGCTGCGAAAGCTTAGATATAAAACTACATTAAAAAAATAGTTGCAATAACCTTATGAAGTATTCAGAATGTTATATTATTTTAGAGAATACAGATGATCAAAATAAAAATTAAGTATATAAATCCTGCGCATTTTACTGTTTCTTTTATGAGATGCTGATATCCTTACGAAGGGCCAAAGCGCAAAAATCTAATGTTCAGAAAGCCTGCAGTCTCTTGGTTACTACAGTTTCTAGGGCTAAGAACTGTACAACAGAGTCTTTGATATTCTGCACACTATCTATATGGCATACATTAATTCAGCAAGTGAATAGCACATTCATCTCTAGTCTCCTCTAACCTAATAATATTCCCAATATACAAGATTATCTTTCTAAGTGTATAACTGCATATTAGTGATTTTATTTAAAAACATGGTCCCATGAGAGGTTATTATCAATTTTGAACCTGCTGAGCTAAAGGAGCAGTAGAGGCTGTACAGTGTACGCTGGCATCTTTCACTTTCATTTTATACGTATATAATAGGCTGCTTTGTAAGGGCAGCCTGTAAATTGTACATTGCATACAGACACATTAGGTAGGCACAACTATAAACTATCGCTCCTATGCATTCTCATGATTGTCATGCACTTTTCCCCTTGCCCTGTGTTGCAATCTGAGCAGCCAGTCAGGCAGCTGGTAACGCTGCTCCTCCTCTGTATGCCAGGGAGCTTGAGCGGCAAACACTTCTCTCGGAGGTAGAGCAGCTCTGCAGTATCTTGTGCCCCAATGGCAAAATAAGCTGGAATTTAACTTATTTTGGAGCCCCCCTATTGTACATTACCTATTTTGATGCAGTCTTAAAAAGAAAAGTAAGAATCCTGTTTAGAACACTATTATAGCAAGTCTGCTTTAATCGTGGTCTGATCCTTAAGGAGTACAACAAAGTGTTCTCATACAAAACACTGTTACTATGCTTAAATGAGAGATCTGCCTTCAAATCTGTAACAACTCTGTAACAACTCTGACAGCAGTGACTTTTTTTGGCACTGAGACCTCTGAAAGAAATGCGAGATAGTAGGATGAAAGACTGCAAAAAAGGCTGGGAGTGAAATCATTTTCCTGTTAAGTGAGAAGTTGCCAAGTACCAATCTTTCTGAAAAAGGGACATTTTAGTAGAACACCTAACTTGCCTCAATCACCTCTCAAGGCCTATACTTCTATTTTAAAAATGACAAACTGTCACTACAAAGCACACAGTTAAACTTTTTTAAACAAAATTAGTTTTTTAACTGTCAGTAATGATGAAAGACCCTCCAAAGATGTATAGTTCTGTTTAATGTAGCCAGTATTTTAAACCCCAGATTCCAAAATCGTGGTCTGCAGACCACTGGTGACCAATTGTTGATCACACTGACTACTCAAATAGTGCACAAGATGATACTAAGGCTGATAGTTTTCCATGAGAAACTGTGAAGATTAATAGCAGCCAGGAAACAGCTCTAAAAAGTTGTAGTCACTGAGAGTTACTGAGTAACCAGGAAGCAAGCATGTGTTAGGGATGCTGTAACTGTTTTCCTGAGCATTTACTTGTAGCCTGAAAGTGATAGTTTCCTCCCAACAGTCCTTAGGACAAGGAAAGGTGGTACGATTCATATCCCACATAGGCAAGGAAAATACCCCACCAAACACAAGAAAACTGTTTTTTTTTTTTTTTTTTCATTTAACTTAGACCACAGAGAAGTGGACTGCATACTCATTCCTCTCTATCATTAGTGCTCCATTGAAAATATGTGTTGCAAAATCAAGGACTCAAGAGTCAGGAAATACTGGCACAAAGATTCTTTTTATACAAGATAAATCTCTGCTTATAAAATTTCAAAGTACCTTTGCTCCAAGAAGTAATTTATTTCCAAATCCTGATGACCCATGAGACTAAGAGGTCTCAAATTCCTTTAAGATCTTGTAACAGCTCCTCCAATGAGGAGCATTTCAGGCAACCCCCAAAAAGCCCTCATTCTCCCCCTCCTTTCTGTCTACTTCTTCAGGAGTATAATTATTATGAGACCATACAGTTTCTGCAGATACAAAATGCGGATCCCCAAGATATTGTAGGTTTTCTGGAACAACACTAGAGTTACTTTATGATGTATCTGGCATCTATCAAGTATATCAAACAGAGAGAAATGACCTCTTGAGATTTATTTTGCTTAAAATCCTCAGTTTTACAAAAAGAAAATTCAGAAAAGCTGCTCTGGAACAAGAAGAAAGTTTTTCTTTCTCCCTTAAGACAACATGTGCAGTCTGAACATCAAAGAAGAAGACTGAAAAAGGAGGGAAAGACAGCATGAATTCTCCTAACTTAAAGATGTTTAGCAACACTTTGGTTTGATAATTGGGCTACATCACTTGCAGAACCCACAGATCATTTCCTTTTAATGGGAGCTAGCTGCCATGGCAACTGAGACTCATCTTGCCATCACTAGCTCCCGCAGCTGCTGAAGTTACTTCAGTAATCCAGCTCTGCTGCAAATGCCCATGGCTGTGTCACGACTTGTGCTGAAACCTTGTTTGGTGCCTGCTGCACACACTGTGCTTGGTAATGATATTACAGCGGAGCTGCTGACAAATTACACTTGACACAACTCTGATGCCAAAAATCAGCCCTAACATGTTTGTGAGAACTGTTCATTGTTCCCTTAAGCCTAAGGGATTTAAAGTGGGTCCTTATATCTTTCTAAAAAGGGAAAAATATTTTTAAAAAACTATATTGCTGTTAATAATTACATGCAAAGTGTGTTTTAAAGATAAGGCTCTGTATCAAAGATTTTGCTGGTGCATGTCACTCAACTGAAGTTATCACATCACCCTATCTCACCTCTCCACATCTTTCATCCATTAAAAATTCCAGAGCTGATTTCTTTCAGCCCTGTCTCCAAACCCTTTAGCTGTGTTAGCACAGTCCTCTTTGTACAAACCATCCCTGGCTTGCTCTTTGTTGCTACAGTACATTAAGCCTATCCTGATTCTGTAAATCCGGAGTAAATCTTCTTCACAGGCTTGGCCACATTTTTGTTTCAAATACTCTTCTGGAGTTTATGGGAACCTTTTTTTTTATAGATCACATAGGTAGAAGGGACTGTTATGTTCATCTGCTTTGACCTTCCAGATAAAACAATCCACACAATTTCTCTGAAAATAATTCAGCTTGAACTGTTAAACTTTTCTTGTGATGGAGGATCTGCCTGAGGCCTTCCTTATAGCTCTTGGTAGATTAGCCCAAGAATAACAGGGAAATATTTTGATCTGAAGTTTTCTCCATTTTCTAACTATTATTTCTTGTCTGTTCTTTCTTTTTTTTCTGATAGAATCACAACAGTAAAAATCTGCATAGCAAACTGTACGATTCAGCAGTGGCAGAGTGCCAGATCTGTTGAGTACACCGAAGGTCATCACCTGAAAATGACTGTGGCATGCAGCATCTCTTTGCTGCTCTCTTAAAAATTTCTGTTCCTGCAGAAGTGGCAGCAAGGCACAGCCATGTACCATTTACTAGGACTGCTCCAAAAGTAATGCCTCCTATTTTATCCTGTTGGCCCGTGGTGTCAGAGGCAGATGTTGGTAGTAAGGCAGTAGAGATTGAACCTTCCTGCCAATATTCCATTACATTTTGTTAACACAACACAGATGGCAGCAGAGGGGCAGTCTGACAGAATGACGTCTGACATGGAAGTGTGTATGAAGCAAAGGAGTGGAATTGAATTCCTCCATGCAGAAAAAAGGGCACCCACTGACATTCATTGACACTTGCTGAAACTTTGTGGAGACCAGCCAGTGGATGTGAGCACACTGAGCTGCAGGGTGGCATGTTTTGGCTTTGGCGACAGTGATGTGAAAGGCAAGCCATGTCCTGGACAGCCATGCATAGCTGTCATACCACAAAATGAAGAGCGTCTTGATCAGCTAATCTATGAAAATCAGCTAATGATGATGACTATTTTGCAAAGTAGTATTTTGTAGCTGAGAAGTTGCTCTATCAAATTGTGTTCTTTTCTCATTGTATTTGATGTATTTTCCATGGAAATAAATAGGAGGCATTACTTTCAGAGTGACCTACTTATGCCTATCTGCTTAATTCTTAGCTGAAATATTTTAACTAGTGACAAATTGACTCAATTTTCTTAGTATATTAATTAATCAGTGACCCAGAATGAAAATTTTGAAAGTATTTCATGTAACTGACACAAAAAATAAGAGCTTTTAGAAAATGTTTTAGAAACTTCTATTTCACTTCATTTTTCTCTTGTCAATAATTTTTAATTCTTCATTTAACGATACACAGAAGTTCTTAATTTAAAAATTGAGTTCATGGTCTGACATGTAAGTAAAAGTAAAGTATGCTTTCCTTTCTACTTGTGTTATCCTTCTAGAAGGAGGCTCTATACATTTGCACATATTTCTGGTGATTGAGTACACTTTGTTTCCAGCCTTGTATTTCATAGGGAAAGATTTGCTATTTCCATAGGAAAAAAAAGCTGGCAAAAAATATGTTCTGGAATAGAATTATTCCACTATCAAACAGATGTAAGTTTCCAATGGTTTTGTGCGTGCGTGTGGAATAGAGCCCTGTTATAGCAGCTTTTTTATTGCAAAGCTTTTAAAACATGACTCATGGGTGTTTGGTCAGTGGAAACACTTGTAAAAGAAGTTAGAGCATTTTCTTTTAAAGATATTTATCCGCTAACCCTGATTTCAAATGTTTACATACAGCTCACATTCAATAATCTCTTGATTCCAATCATCTGAAAACAAGTTGCTTTAGATTAAAATCACTTAATCACATTTTTGTTCAGCATCTCATATGACATCTGTTACTGAATAGAGACTACTTTTAAAATAATGAATATTACTGTAGAAATTGAATTTTAAATACTTTTTCTGCTTAAAAAATATGACATTAGAAACATGTAAATGCACATTTCATTTAAATACAAAAATTTCAAGTTAAACATATAATTAAAAACCGTTATGTCCCGGAGGTTAAAGTAACAAAAAACATCAGGTACCACTGTGAATTCAGTGACCCATAACTGACTGAGATAACATCTTTAGAGAAACAGCAACTGTAAATAGATCACAATACTGAGAAACTTCTTAATGTGTATATGAAATTGTAATGCATGCTGAAATGACCATTTATTTTGTTAAGAAACACAGCAGTAACGCCTAAAAATTGGAAACTGAAAACCTAGATCTCTATTAACTCCTGAACTTACAGATCAATGCAAGGTTCTCTACTTTCTTACAAATGAGGTACTGCTTTTCTTCTTGGGGAACAATGACTAAGCAAAGGGTAGTTTGGGAAAATCAGAAGGGGAATGAAAAAGGTAAGCAGAAAAATACACCTTACTATTTACTTGCTTTAGGAGATTTTCTGCCAAATGCTTCCAGTTCAGTTTCATGAGAAAGAGTAACACCATCAGAAGTGAAATATTTCTTTGTGGCTCTAAACATCTGCAAAAATACCGATGAATCAGAGGTAAAGAAGTGTGCCGCCAACTCATAATTTCAACAGAATATTTGTTTGTTTAACCAAATACCTTTCCAGAGGTAAAGCAATATTTTACCAAATCACAGGACTAACATTTCCAGTAAATAAACAGAAATGAATTGTTCATTCTTCATGCCATCATCAGAAACCACATTTCAGGGTTTTCTAATTCTGTGTCTAAATACAAATCCATCTTTCTAGCATTCCCTTCTTCATTCTCTTGTACTTCAGATTACTTTGCAAAGAACAGTTAAGGGATAAATCCAAAGTCGTCTAACCAGTTTCAGTTGTCAAGTGTTAAAAAACTATCAGCAATTGAACAAAATAGTGAGAAAGTTTAAAATTTTCTTAGAAAATAAGGTGAAGTGTATTTAAAGTGAAATATATTTTAAAATGTTATTTATTCAAAAAGGAAATTCACAAAACACGAGTTTTTTATTGGTGTAGTCATGGATTATATTTATAATCATATAAAATAAGAATCAGCACTTGATTCCAGTAAAATATCTAAAACGTTTCATCAGAGAACACTGAAGCTTTCCCTTCTGTGTAACAATGGAAGTTGAAGCCACTTCTCTGCTCACTGTAATTTGAGGATTTTCAGGGGTTAGATTTTGAGTTCCATGCCTATGCACTTCGTTTCTCTGGTCATGCAGTTTTTAATTGTAAATTACTTCTGATTAAGTACTCAGAAGAAGCGTTTACTGTGCTTGGATCCTCTAATTAGAAAAAAAAGCTTGAGGCATCAAAAGCCTTACTTTCCAAGCAGCCACAAAGAATGTCAGTGACTTGGAAAGCTTTCAGTATTCATAGGAGAAAGAAGGGAAGAGGAAAATGATAACAGAATTCTGAATGTTGTTCATCATCTTCCAAGACCAACACTTGCATCATACTGGACTAAACAAGCTGAAGACGCATCTGCTTCTCGGAAGCTGAACACAACTTTATTCAACTGCTTTCTGAAAACAAATGCGATCCTGGAAATTACAGCAACTGGAAAAGGGTCAAAGTAAATGTGTAATTCCAGTTACTCAAAATGAGATAACAGAAATCATGGCTTTTCAAATTGGGAGGAGTGTTTTCGCAATGGTTTCTTGTAAACAGTAACTGTGGCCGGTGAAACAGCAAACTTCCTGAACAAGAAGCAACCGACTTTGTTCAAGCCTGCATGGATAATGACAGAAGGTTCACACAGAGTCCACAACATTACTCAGTGAGAAGTAGTTATAATGGTAAAGATACAATATTTTATTCAGTCCTGAGGTTCACTAACTGTCATGAAGGCTTCTGTGAGGATCCCAATACTGTGGAAAGATCCACACTATAAAATGGAGCACAGAGAAGAAGAAAAGAGCTCCATTTGCCCATTGCAATGGCTGGGCTAGGAATTTGGCTTGGGTAGAGAATGAAAAATACTGCTATTGTATCTAATATCCCTGTAATTGTTTGCCACACTACCAAATTTAATTTGATACAAATGTGATATTATTCTTCAGGCCGTGTAAAGAAGAGTAATGATGGTATCATAAGGAATTTGACCAAAAGAATTGTGTATGTGTGGGGAAGAAGTGGCTTTAATTTCTGGGTTGACTAGCATGTGGTACGAAGGGAAAACTGGGAGAGAATTTAAAATGATTATCTGAACTGATTGCCAAGTATTGTGAGTTTTAAACATCACTTTTTTTTTACTCTAAGTTTATGGAAAATTTCCAGGCAAGGTAGACCTATTTTCCAAGCAAGCTGCAGCAAAAGAAGGAAAATCTTACTTCTGTCCACTCAAATAGCTGAAATCTGGAAATAAGATCAAGCAAAGATTAGCACGTTGTAATTCAAATGGCAGAATAGGACTGCAGTAAGAGAGTTTCCATAAGTACAGTTTCAGACTATGTATGCAATGAGGAGCACTCACCTGATAGGTTATGCCAGAAGAGCTCTAGCTAAAGAATTCTTGGCAGAGAAGCCAGGATAAAAATCTCTGAAGGGTGTAATTTCTGAACTGACACAGACATTTTGTCAGGAACAATTTGCCCAGGGTTATATTCTATGACATCCACCAAAAAGATTCTAAGTGAGAAATTTTTGGATGTGTCTGAGATTCCAAGGAAGATAAAAGTTCCCAAGAAAGTGGGGCAGACAAAACTAGATTGACAAGTTCAACAAAGTATTTTACGACTTTTTCTGTGGATTTCAAGTAAATTTATTTGCCAATGTTCAGCACTCAATCAAACACTGAACAAAATAGGTACCAACTATGTAAGATCTGGAAACTTATAACGATGTCAACCTGAATAGAGACATCCAGACATACTTTGGCTTAATGATTCTAACTGCAAACAAAATTACCAATTTTCCAACTTTATCAGTATGTTTCCTTAAGATTCATTTGCTTCAATGTGCAAGAGAGATTCTTGATGATGGAAAGGGGGACATGAGGTTGGCACCTAAGTCAAAAGGGCAGAATGGAAGCAGCACTGTTTCAAAAAAACAAGTCCAGAATGTTACCAGAAAACTGACTCCTGAAAGAAGTCCATACACATGTGACAACTACTAGCAAACACGTGTCTCCACATCACACTTCCCTACTTGTTAACCAGCGCTCCAGGTGCAGCTGGTAAGCATTAATGGAATCAAGGTGAAAGTATTTCATGGCCAGTGCATGAGCTGTAGCCCTAGTAACAGAGGAGCAGGAGACAGGAGTGATGAGCCTAAGATTCCCTCTTGGTGACTGGGGGGCGGTGGATCAGTATGAGTTGATCCTTGCAAGGCAGTGTGAGCTCACAAGAAGTCTGTCTAGGTCAGATCAGAAGTATGCACAATAGAAGCTGGTTTCAAAAGCGCTGAAGGTGGTAACAATGGGCTTGGCAGAACTGATAATGAATGGTGTCTATCACTGTATTTAAGCGCGCTCTTCATTGTAATGAACTGTGGCTTTGATCTACAATTTAACAATCATGACTGAACTTGTACACTATTTTACATGGTTATGAGGAGAAAAACAATAACAGCTTGCAGATGCAGCTGAAGAATCCCTTTCAATCTCTTTTTGGGAAGATCACTGGAACTCTTCAGATCTGTAATTTTTTTGTTGTTTTTCTTTCTCCTCATAATTAAAAGATTAATGTCTTAATGGATGATTTAATACTATGACTGAATTTGTCCACTATTAATGAAGTGAGGTAATAATTCCTATTCCAAAAATCCTCTCTATATACAATTACAGTCCAAAGTCTCAATAAATTAAGCAAATGAAAAGAGTATATTATTATGAGAACAACAAATGTAGGTTTTTATACACGCAAGTGTGAGCTTTTTAAAATTTCTTAATTTGTTTTGTATTTGCATTACTGTAGTCTAGAAGTCTTACTGGAATGTGCTAGTATCAATGCCTTGTTTATGGATGTTTCTGAACTAGACCTTCAGTAAGGAAGGCATGCAAAGGGAATCCTCATAAATCCTCTGTGATCCAAACTATTTAAAACCATCTTATTTCACAGATGGATTCAGTATTTTGTGTGTGTTTACTGAAATGCAGCTATTCTTTTGTTACATTTTGAGATAAATTTACAGCCTTTTAAATTATTTTGCTCATGCTTGGACTTCCACCCACAGGGCAGTGCCACTGCTGCTCTTTACTTCAAGTTGTCTGAAGTCAGCAAAGTTGCAGCTGTGAACACCACAATCAGCTTTGGTGTGGTTTTATCACCTATCTTCCTCATCACATTTGTTTGAGAGAGGGGAAAAAAAAAAACTAAAAGCTGCTGAAATGGGGTACAGCACTGCAAGATGTTAGGTTAAGTGATTGTTGGTTGTGCTTTGCCGGAAAACGTTTCCTGAAACCACCCATGTCTTTTAATGAAATCTGAAGTAGTTAATTACTTGATCTTATCCTGCTTCTGTAGGTGTCAACAAAAACATCCATTACATTCAAAATGAAGACAACAGGAACAAACCTTGCAAGATTTCTGAGTGAGTATTCCCTTGAGCCTGTCAGTACTGAATATATTCAGTGTGCTGCAGAACCTGCCTTCCTCAACAGGTCCCATGAAGGCTTTTTTAAAGCTAGCTTTAAAAGACATAACTTAAAAACATTATATTGGCAGAGTTGGGGGGGGGGGGGGGGAAGGGAGAGGTGGTGAACATTTTGGTAGTCGGGTGTGATGGTGGCAGTACTGAATAAGAAGATCTCGATTACGTACCATGGGCCCAGAGGTGGCAATAGCTATTCCCAAAGCTGCCTAGTTCTGAGAGTGGCTCTTTTGCTGAAATTCTCTTTGTTTCTGGCCCTTCTGCTCTCAAGGCAGCCAGAAATGATCTTTCCTTTTAGGCAACCAGGTCCTCAGGCCATATTAAAGACCTTCTACGAAGGTCTTGGGACCATAATGGCTATTTCAGATTAGCCAAGTGATGTAATTTCAGCAGTGGAGGAGGCATGGGGTGGTGGTAGTGGACCTCTCACTGCCATGTGCTGTGGCTGTGCAGAGCTGACGCAGGATTGTTCCCAAGTCCTGCTGCAGACTCTCACTTACGCAGGGTTTGAGATCCCCTCACACAACGCAGGTACAACCTCACCACAAGCCCTCCCAGGCTGCTTCTGAATTACGCTGGAGAAAGAGCATTTGGGTAATCCCTGAGCAAGTGTCTGCACAGCTCTTTCTGCCTGCATGGCTTTTGGAAAGCAGGGCCTGGCTTTAACTCCCCTTGTAAGGACGATACTGCCAGACCTCTTCTGAAGGGAGCGGGATCAGCCTGCGTTATAAGGGAGCATGATATGCTCATAGCACACCAGAAATTTCTTATAGGGGGGGGGGAAAAAAATTCCAGAAATAGTTTTACAGACCTGATGACTGTAAAGATTTGAGGAAATTGCATTGCAGTCATTAAAAGCAAGGCAGCATTTGCAGGCTGGTGGCACAGTCTGGTTCACATCGGTGCTTGTATAGCTGTGAGATACATACTCCAGAGCTTAGACTCCAGCTCAGGAAAAAAACATATACATATGCAACGCCGCTATGATAATGTCATTCCTAAACAGCAAAACACCAAAATACACAATTAGATATGCATCTGAGCTGCATCAACAGTAAGATTAGCTGATGTTTTGCTGACTCAGAACTTAATGAACATCTGAGTGAGTACACAGTTGAGTAGTTTCTTTCTTGGTGGTGTTTTTCTCTTTGCTCTAAGATTTTTCTCTTTGTACCCAGCAGTGAGAGCCGTATGTTGCCTTCTAGGTATGATTACACAGAAACTGAGGGCTCAGATCCCTGGTTCTGTATCTCAGGTCTGGGACACTCTCTCTGATAGAGTTGAGGAAAATACATGAAAAATGCAACTCAAACCCATCCATTTTTTGCAAAAGCAATATGAAAGTAATTGATAAAAAAAGTGATCAGTCCAGATCTTCTTCACATTTCTATGGTAGTTTTGCACATAATTTGTTTTTCATGCTACAGACATCATACAAACTGTGACTCCTATTTGGAGGAATACAACGTTCTAAAGGAAATCTTTATACTTCTTTATCTGAAACATCAACTCAGTGAATACGACTGATGGATTCTTAAGGTATTAGGCACCAAGTACTGAGTGTAACAGGTCAAATCTGTAGTAGACAGACTACTGCAGCAATATGCTGTCATATGGCTTATTGCAACTGCATTTCAAAGACATGTAAGCAACAACATGCTCTAATTAAAGGTGCTGAGTCCCTGCAGGAAGGAACTAGAAGCAAGCTTTTAGTTCCAGTCACAGTTTTGCTGTTGACTTGCTATTTCACTCCTTTTCAGGTTCAGCAAATCAGTTACATTTGAGTTTATCATTAAATATGGGCTATAAAAGTATGAATAAACTTAAAATGGAGAAGACTCTTTCTACTAAACTGAGGAAATATTCTCTACTGAAAAAAGTCCTCACTTTACAATGAAGAAAACACTGCATTTGCGGCCCTAAGTTTTCAAGGTTTATTAGTTCCTATATTACTGGAGATATAATTTGTGATATGGAAATGAATATTTAGTTTATACATAAATTATACTGTAATTTATTTAATACAATTCAGTTAATTATAGGTAAATCATAATTATGCTGTATTCGACGTATATTTAGGGAATAATTATTCAAGTTGGTAAGGAATTATAGCACAAAAGTTTTAATGTGTCTGAGCATTTCCAGAATTGCATTTGTATCAACCTGAAGCGAAAAGAAAAAAATAACCAGTAAATACTTATTTTTAGCTTTAAAAGATGAAGAACATGAAACTAGCACTATTCATGCTGTTGCTCAACTCTGTCTAACACGGAGACAATCAGTTTTAAGTCTGCATTGGAGCTAGGACACATTTTTCAGGTCTTAGCCTGCTAGTTAAAATATGACTTTCAGAAGAGCCTGCTTTCAATCTGGCCACTAAAAAAAAGCCTTGTCTTTCAGGCAGCATCTAGTATCTCATGACTCCCAGTGAGGTGCCTATGGCCAGATTTTCAAGTTCTTAAAGTAATTTCTGGTCCATGTTGAAAAACTGGTCCGTGTTGACAATCTATATGGTCAAAGTTAGGCACATACTACTTAATTCAGCAGCCCTGCTTGGGATCTACAGTGAGATCAGATTCAGATTGTTTATGTTGCATAAATGTAGATAAGTACCTTTCTTCCCCCTGTATGGACACTT
The DNA here is from genome assembly GCF_002078875.1 of Numida meleagris. Lineage (NCBI taxonomy): Eukaryota > Metazoa > Chordata > Aves > Galliformes > Numididae > Numida > Numida meleagris. The sequence goes on along the minus strand of NC_034410.1, from coordinate 29,887,140 downwards.
TCTAAAAAAAAGAAAAATGAAATGCATATCTATGAGGAAGAGAAACTTCCAGAGGTACATTTCTCATAAATTTGTGTTTTGAACTGGATTTCAGGACAAGTCCTGAAACCTCTATGCGATTTTATAGCAGTCCCTCACTCATTGCTCTGTGTGATTCTCTGATACCTAATAACGTGGTAACCTTTCCTCCATAGAGATCCTTAACTATATTTTTCTACATGGATGACTATTTTCATTAAGCTTCCAGCATTCTACCAAGTCTGATGTTTCTGTCCCTGCATTGTGTTGAACTGAGGTGAAATGGATGATGGATTCACAAAACATGGGATTGCATGCATATCGTCTTAGACATGACACAATGTGATTCCATATACCCTGTATATACACTGAGGAAATTGGGGTAAAACCACCACCAACAAAACCCTTATTCAATTCTCTAGTGATCAGTTATTTTCTACCAGTGTGCTGCCAAGGACAATGTGACAATCTTAAACATATAAGAAAATATTCTGAAATGGAAGAAGTATTTCTTTATTCACTGTTCACTAATCTTGAATACCTGAACTTCTTGGCCTGGAGTCCTGTGTGCAGGGTTTTTGTTTACTGTCAAATAAATAGTTTTCCTTGTTAATAAAAAATGTAAGTGAAAAGATTCTTTTTAATTAGTCTGGGGGATTTACTGAGGAACTAGGAGAACACTAGGCCTTTCCTCATCTGAAAGTTGTTATTCTTTTTCCAGTCTAACACTACAGAAAAAAGTGTTTTGAGGCTCTGTCATCTACTACTGCTCCTGTCTTGGTTCTGAAGGCGTTACTGCATGCACTTCTCCATGAGTCTCCCCAAAACACTGCCTGGGTCACGTGAGTCTTTGTGCATTACTGACTGAGGTGGCAGGCTTGCATGCTGAAGCCAAATTTGTTTTCCTTCTCTGAGGTCACTTTGTGGCTGTTCCCTGTGGGAATGTAGTAAGTGACTCTTCTCTGCAGAGAGCAGCAGATTCTGTTGCGGAAGAGAGGTTTACTAGCAACAATGAAAATGGTGTAAACAAAAAAGAAATTGTTTGTTTAAAGAACAGACTTTGCATAAAGTAATCTAGAAACTAACCAAACTAAACAGTTTTTCTTACAGAAAGGAAAAAAATGTCACAAAAGACATTTTGTGGGTCCTTGCCTAGGGCTCAAGTTTCAACCCACTTGCTATTTCAGGAGAGAAAGAGATCTCTCTGCTGCTCTCAGAGGCCTTCTTCTGAGTCCCTTTTGGCAGCCACATGCACCTCATTTAAGAAAGCTCTCACCCTGGTGTTCTTCAGTCCAGTTTTCTAGCTAGCTATTCACATTAATGTTTTGATTGGGTGATTCTTTTTTAAAGATTTTTACTCTCTAAATAATACTAATAAAAGAACTATGAACACAAATGAGACAAACAATTCCCCCCACCCCTCTTTTAAAAATAATTTAATAAGATATTTATAACATTCCACTCATGTAAGGGCATGTTATACTCATTCCTTTACTAACCTAAATACTACAGGAAAACCATGATATTTCTCATGTTGTTGATATGTTCTAATCAGAACAATTGTTTTTCACCAAGACTTTCTGATTTGTTTTCTAACAAATTTCAATTCTTGATCCAGATCACTGTGGAGAACTGATTTCAATTTTTCTCAGAGTACAAGTAGACCTAATAAACATAGGTATAGCCTCTGCTACTCAGTATATTTTCCTTACTGACTTCTGTGCTGCACAGTGCTGTTTCAGTTGGGCCTATTGCCTTCAGCAGTTTTAGTACATGTTCCTGCTGTGGACTTTGGCTGTAGTTTCTCATACAATACTGATTCTACAGGTTCTCTGTTCATTAAAATGTAACAGATACTTTTTTTTTTTAAACCAAGTCTTCACCTTGACTGCAGTCTAAGATGTCCTGCTAAGGATATATCATGATTTGAGAGTTTTCTGAGATTTAATATTGCACAGGACTATATCCTGCCCTTTGGAAATTGGTTAAAAGCTTTCTGATATCTCTGGTTCACTGTTTATCAAGAAAGGTAGTTTTGCCTGCCTGGGTGGAGTATTCGTTAGTGTTTGTAAAGCCTGCTTTGTATTAGAAACTTTTGTTAGTATAAGTAATGTCCCTTAGGAATGTGATTTTTGGCAATATTATATACTGGCAAAAGCCTGAACGTGGATGTAGAACTGGCAGCATCAGTGCTTTTGCTGGTATAGATTATACTGAGGGTTCTGGAATCACTGCAACCAGCCAGAAGTGCTCCTGCCAGCATAATTATAGTATAGTATGTTGGTGCTCTATCACAGACCTGGCAAAAAACCAATTCTCACTCCCACATCTCTCTTAGTTATTAAATATTATTTTGCTGGTTGGTGTAGGCAAGCTGTTAGCCCATATGTAAACATCTTTGGCCAGAATAGTCTCTGTTATGGAAGCTCTTCTTTCACTGGCAGAGGGAGGAAAGAAACCTGTATTTGGCCATGTGCGAGTGGCTTATTTATATCCAGAATCACCTGACATTGTACCTTTTTTCCTTTCACGTGTATACATAAACAATGGTGTAGTGGCCACAGCTAATTTTCAGAAAAATCATTAGGTAACTGTCTTGTAGCTTGGGATTTATGATTCTTCTTTTCTAATGACTTGATGGGCAGGGGCTTCATATTTTATCTCTTGTAAGCTTCAGGAACAACTGAAACAAAGGGGATGAGAACAATGTGTAATGTACGTTAAAACCCTGGTGTTTATCATCCTGATGAGAACTGCAGCAAAACTGAGGTCAGGTCCAAAAAAGATACTCTACTTTCTGCCCAGCTATTCAATTTGTTGAAAACAAAACAAATTTACAGACAGAGCTGAAGTGATCCCTTTGACCCTGTAATCACTGCTCTTTTTAGACGTCAAAATATGTAATTATTTAAACAAACAAAAAAAATCAGTAAAGTGGAAAGCACATACTTGTAATCAAATAAGAAGTGAAGACATGGTGGCCATTTCCCATATGTGTTATGTTTCATCAAGCCAGAATGTGACGGTTTACACTCCCAGGCTTTCCAGGATCCTGCCACCACTACCAGTAAGGTTGCAAAAGCCAGAGGATGTGGCTTGGTGGCACTCACCCCATTCCAAAATGTGGTAAGTATCCCATGATGTTGCTTGTGCCCTGGAGCTGGCAACCCTGTCTGCTGCTGAACAACTCTTCTGCCTTTATACACTAGTGAATGTGTTCCTGTGGGCTCTCCCATCATGTTCAGTTTGCACCCAGCACTTCCTGCACTGCCCAGGTATCCTCAGCTTCCAGATCTTCCCTTTTAGGCCCCACTTATATCCCAAAATAATCCTCCTCAAATTCCACTGATTTCAGGACAGAAGCATATCTGTGAAGTAGATTGAGATCAGCAAACCAAAAGAAGTGAAAAATATATTGCCAAATGAGCCTGTGAACATCTGCTAGTGCATTTGTCAGTGTGTCCAGTATGTGGGTTTCCCCTGTACATAAACAGTGTGGTTAATTAAACTCACAAAATTGCTTACTGCCTGCATGATGTTTAGCATTCCTAAAACCTAACAGTGTTAATTTACTTTATGGAAGACTTGCTTTGAAAATGAGTCAAGCTGCAGGAGATTACAGCATCTCATCAAATGATTTTCAAAGAAAAGTTACTGCAGAGTTTGGGTTTCTATGGAACCTGGAAAGGGAAGCAGACAGTCAGATTTGGTTTTGGAGAGGAAACAGGGTATGCAGCGTTGTCTTTTAAACACTTACTTTAGATGGCAAGCTCTGCTACCTAACATGACAGAAGTAGCAACTTTAATAAAAATGTGGGAACTAATTACTGGTCACCCTTGCACAGGATGCCCAGATAAACTATATTACTACTTGAGCCACGTTCTGAGGTTAAAAGATGAACTGGAATCTTGTAGGTGTTTTACATGGGTCAGCAAGGTCCAAAAAAGCTACAGGTACAGATATCCTCTATAGTATTTTCCTAGCTGGGAAACAGTTGAGAAGCAGATAAGCTTGACTGAATTTTCATTCATCCCTCTGAAAAAGGATATTAATCAGTCCTTTTGTTTAAGGTAAAATACCTTTGTTCTTTCAATCAAAAGAATGGATTGTCAATAACATCTGGCTCTAAAAATATTTCTACTGGGAACTAACATTTCTTCTCTGAGACAATGATGATCTACTCAGAGACATGAAATCTCTGGAAGGTGTTATATCTAAATAGAAATGTTAAGGAAAAATCTCAGATGATAGAAATGGGGTTGAAATTTAGAGATTAAGATGCTAAGGTTTTCATTCCTATTTAAGTGGTATAACAATGAATTTCAGCTTGTTTGGGGGTGTCATTATTAGAGAGGCATAGTAGTACTTATCTCAAAAAAAAAAAAAGGAAAAATCCCAAGAAAATGAAATACGTAACAAAAATTAAATATTTGCTTTCTCTGTATCTCCAAGCAAACTAAAACATGTCCCTGGAAATATTTCCTTTATCCTCCTGACAAAACTTTATCTGAACTGTGTATTCTATTTTTGGACCTTGAGTTTCCAAGCTAGATCTTCAGATACAGTGGGAGTAGAAATCAATTAAGTTTTCTGTAACAGTTTTAGTACAAAGTAAGTATCCTTGTTGTGTTATTCAGCAGTACTACTCTAACCTCCTGCTTCTGACAGCACAGCAGAGCTCTTTCAACAATATCTCTAGTTCATTAGAACACTTGGAAATGGAGCATCTCTTTTTTTCTCTCTGTCACCATCAATGGCTCAGTTTACTATATAAAATAGAAGAGATTCCCACCTCACAATCCCATAAAATCAGTTAGAAAAGGCTGTTTTCTGGATGAGCAGGTGGAAGAGAAAGTGTTGAATTCTCTGAAGGAACTGAAAAATTGTAGCTGTGCAACGGAGTGACCCTTTAGTTGAAATGGTGTTGGCACTATTCCTATTAATACGTTTCCCTCTGTATTTTTACCAAATGAAACTATTTGCTGAACTTGATTTCACTTTTCTACTAGCCCTGGTTGAACAAAACCACTTATTTTGGCAAATGATAGCTTTTTTTTCTTGGAAATTGCCCACCAGTATTGGCACCATCTGCTCCAGGATTCTGCTTTTCTACAATTTTTTATCTTGGTTTGTATTTCAGCTTTTTGGAGGTTAGCTTAGAAAGTCTGTAAAGCCTCTTTTCATCAAAAGAAATCTCTAGCTGTGAATGTTAAGAGCTACTGAAAAATTGCTGGCAAATAAGAACAGGACGGGAAAATCATATCTTCTCCAACTCCCCATGACATGCCTGCTTCAAAGACCATTTATCGTATAGAATCATAGAATTAGCTAGGTTGGAAAAGACCTACAAGATCACCTAGTCCAACCATCCACCTACCACCAACAACCCCACTAAACCATGTCTCTCAACGCTATATCTAAACGTTTCTTGAACACCTCCAGGGACGGTGACTCCACCACCTCCCTGGGCAGCCCGTTCCAGTGCCTGACCACTCTTTCAGAAAAGTAGTATTTCCTAATGTCCAGCCTAAATCTCCCCTGGCGCAACTTGAAGCAATTCCCCCTCATCCTGTCACTAGTTACAAGAGAGAAGAGGCTGACCCCCAGCTCTCTACAACTTCCCTTCAGGTAGTTATAGAGAGCGATGAGGTCTCCCCTGAGCCCCCTCTTCTCCAGACTGAAATATCACAATGTCGCTGTGGCTATGCTCTTTGTCTCTATATCCTAAAGAATGCTGAAATAAGTATTGCAGCATCTGCAATATAATGCTTGGGAAAACATGATTTCCTAAAGGTCACGGGGCCAAACGGAAATCTTTCTGCTCGGAATGTCTCTGTCTTGCTTCCTCTGTCGATGTCTTCTCAAGCCATTGCCGCCCCTTGTTCATTTGCTTCCTCATACCCAGTTGTCTGATTACCTTGCATGCACAGAGATCCCCAAACCGGTCCTACAGGTTCGTGCAATTATGGTCGCTGTATTCATTGCCTGTAAATCTAATTATTTCTAACCCTGAACTTTATCAGAAGCCCATCCTTTGTCCCCCTCCCAGCACATTCAACGGATCTGTGATGTGTCATGTGAAAGCAGAAAACCTTAACCAGCTTCTGGTGGCGCATGAGGAGAGCACATTCTATTCTTCTTTTCCACGTGTGCCTGTCTCTCCTCCCCAGGGTGAAACTTCCACACCACCTCTCCTGGTTTCAGGTGTAATCATAAACCAGCTGAAGGCAGTTGTGGGTAATGTAGTTCCTTCACTCTCTTCTGTCTTCTTGCACAAGTGGTGCTAGGTACTTGCTAGACTGCAAATTCCAGCAGGCTTTGTTCAGCACCTCTCACAGACAGGCACACACCAGGTGTGCTCCTAGCAGCTAACCCAGCCCTCAGCACATTGGAATTTTTCAAAGCTGGAGCAAAGAATAGGTGCTCTTTCAACAGTGCTGATGTCCTGAGCCACGGCATAATTTGGATCTAAGAGAAGGCTCTTAGTTTCCAGAATGGTGAGTTATTTTCTTTTTTTTTTAAATATCAAGTATTTTTGTTTGTTTGCATTTAAAATATTTCAGAGGGTCTGAAATATTGCAGTAATTGTTTACTTAGTACTAATGCTGCAGTCTGCTACCCCGTTTCTGGCCATAGCTAGTGCCAGGTACCTCTGGAGAAGGTGCAGATCTTTGTATATTTTGGATTGCATGTTACTGTACCCTAGGGTAGTTTGAGATGTGTGGAGAAAGGCACTGTGCTTGCTAAGTGCTGGTGACTGCCTTTCCTGAGAGGACAAATAATAGCGAGCCCCTTAAAAATTTAAATTAACCAGTATTAAGCTGACCTTCCACGTCTTTCTTCTTTTGTGAAATAAGCCATTGCTGGTTGGGTGGGTGGGCATGCGTGGTGCTTTTATTTATTGATTTACTTCCTTGTTGTTGGGTTCTGTTTCTCTTTCTTTCTGTTTCTCTTTTCTTCTGTATGAACAGAAACATTCCTGTTGATGCATGCAGCAGTTGCTCTGGCCCCCAGTGCTTTGTCAGAGAGAGATCTGGAACATGCAAAAGGGTGTGTTGAACACCACATCAGCATCTTCATTGTTAACAAGAAAGCTATTAGAAATCAGAAAAACAGAGCGTAAAGAGTATACTTCTGACCTTTAACGTATTTGTTCTCTATTAATAGGATCCTTGAAAGGTTGTATCTCTAGGCTGACTGCAGGAAAATGCTGATAGACCTTGAACAAACTCTATGGCTAAAAATGTGACAAGTAGAGCTGGCTAGTCTGTTTAGATAAAATAAAATCCCAGCCCCACAAACAAACAAACAAAACAACCACACGTTTAAATGTAAGACAAGGAAGAAACTGTTCTTGTTCTCTTCCCACCTGTTATTACTGCTCAGCTAGTAACACCTCTGCTTTGATAAAAAAAAAAAAAAATTTAAAGGAGACCGTTCAAAATCATAGAGTTTGAGAAATCATTTTGGGTTATATTTACTATGAAATGAAAATAGGTATCCTCCCAAGTAAGTGAGGGAGGGAGGGGATAATTTTTAGTGTGTTGATCTTGGGAGACGCAAATTACCACTGGAAATAAAACTCTCTGTAGCCCAAAACCATATGTTTGACAGAGGTTGACATGAAATGCTCCAGTGAAGAACTTAACACATTGAAACTAGTTGGATGGTGTCTGTTTTGGATGGGTGACATACAAGGAGATTTACAGCACAAATAGAAGCTGATTACTGTCTTCCTGGAAGCTGTAAAATAGTGTTTACATTGAGTATGTTAAAAATGAGGAATACCTTCAGTTGTATCCACAAAACTGTTTAGCGCAACGATATCCTCTGGGAATGTGTTCAACAAGCTAATTATATATTGCAGTAGAAGGCTTATTGAGTATTTAAATGTTTAAACCAAACTGTTATTCTGCCTCTCTCTCTTATTTTCTCCTCTCCTCTTATTATGAGAATGGTTAATTGTGTTCAATTGCACTCTTCTGTTACTCAAATTCCTTTTAACTCTGTCATAGGGACGTTCAGCTTGTGGCCCAAGAATGTTGGTGTTTGGTGGACTCTCTCTGAGAGATTTCTATGAAGGCACCACGGAGAAGCAGAAATTTTGAAATTCACTCTCTCTCACATCAGATGCCTTTGTTTTCTCTTTTCTACAGCAGATAAACTTGAGAAACTACCCGTGTTCATGCTACTGTAAACTTTGGCACGAGTCCTTGTAGGGGAAGTTCAGCCTTAAAATATGAATGCAAAATAGGTGGATGAAACTCCAAATGAACTTAGTGAAAGAATATAAACCATGTTAATGTAAAAACCAAAAGACTGAATCCGAAGAGCTGATCAGTCAATTGAATCTGATGGTCACTAAAGGATCTCCTATATAAAGATCAGAGCTATTTGTCAGTGGCAGCTGTGGTATGTCAGACTTCTGCACCACAAACTCTATGCTGTGTACTTGAAGAAAAAAAAAATGTAGAAAGCATAACTCTGTCTGGAACTACACTCTTCCATTCCTTCTACTACAAAGTACTACGTAGGATCCTAAGTTACTTCCCAGCTCCAGTGATGGGAAATAGAATGTTGTTGGAAAAACAGAAAGGAGCTGTTTCCATAGTGTCCCTGTCTTGATATTCCCATACTCTGCTGCTATTACAAAAAGTTTAGACTAATTTGACCTTGCATCTTTTTAACAACTTCTAGAGAAGCATTCTTCATTTGTCACTCCCTTTCTTGAATTCTTTTCAGTTCATCTTCCTCAACTCTGTATTTTCAACAGAGAGTTTCTTCAGAAACTGAACTCCTGAGTAAAGCTGATGTCATATATTCATCTGAAACATATATATGCATTGGATCTGTAATATTTTTCCATATTTTCATCTGCTTCTTAGTACAGTACTGTATCTTATTTGATTTCTTGGCATCTATGCACTTTAGGCAAACGTATCCAGGATCATGAATAAACTTTTCCTAAGAAATTGCAACTAGTTTAGAACTCAATCCATAGGAACTTTAAAAAAATTTTCCTCCAAAAATGACACTTGATGTTTATATATGCAGCAAACTTAATATTATGCTGTCCAGTGTATGAAGATTTCTGGTAGTTCTTCGTAGTTTCTTGGAGCATGAGTAACCAAAGAATTTTTCTTTGTGAGCAAACACTTTCAACTCACTTTTCACTGACCTTTCCTTCCCGCTTACCAGAACTTCAGTAATGTGTCTACTTCAGTAAGTGTCTATTATGTACTTCAATGTGCTTAGGCACAGGAGTGCATACATACTGAGGAGTGAAAGCAAAGTTGATTCAGGGCTTTGAACCACCAAAAATTGTAGGAAAGTGAAGCTTTCTTAGAGCTTGCAGGGAGTGATATTTTGTACTCTTTGTGCTGGATGGGAAAGGCTTTTAGGTTTGGATATGTCCAGGCATTCCTTTTAAGGAATTTTATAGGAGGCATATACTGTAATGATGGGAGTCCCTTCCCTGCACAGCTGAGCTTTACTGTTTGAGCCAGCCTGCTCAGGAGGAGGCCACCTGATGACGTGAATGACATCTTTGTTGTGTACTTGTGGATGCTGCCTCCCTCTCACTGTTATGGGTGACACTGCTCTGAAACCCAGTGAGCATTTTGGCAGCCTACAACAGGCACTTCTAGATCTTCTGCTGTTAGAATTTTTATTTACAAAAGACTCTGGAGGACAGTTATAGGAATCCAAAATGTAAACAGTTGAATCAGCCATTTTCTTTAGCTTTATAAATGGGAAAAGGATCTTTTCTACTCCTTAGAGGATATCTGTTTCCACTGGAGAATCTGAGTTCAAGATAATCTTTGTTTTCCTCTTTACAACATGCTTGAGACATAGCTGCTATTTTACTTTGGGTAAGGTCTTGCTTTACATTTAAGCTGCTCTAATGGCTACCCTCTGCTGAATGTGGCAGTCCCACTTCTCTCACCTTACCATTACATCCCACAGAGCAGCAGAGATAAACACTGACTCATAGTTGCCTGGGACAGCTCACTGTGAGACCAGATAACTACCAGTAAGACTGCTGGTTTCTGGAACAGCCAGCCCTGCAGCCAAGTGGCATCCCCAAGAGCAGCCTTAGCCTTAAGCACAATTGCCAGGTGATCATGTCTCTTGTTAAAAGCCTTAAAAACTTGGGGGATTTGACCCTAGTTCTATCCCAAGATTACTCTGAATTCTCTGATGTCCATCTCTCTCTCTGTGGAAGCATATAGTTCTCACTTGCTTTAAATGGTAGCTCACAAGTATTTAAGATTATTCTAAAGTGTGAGAGCTGCTCCATTACATTTTGTTAACATGAGACAGATAGCAGCAGAGGTGCAGTCTGACAGAATGGCGTCTGACATGGAAATGCGTATGAAGCAAAGGAGTAGAACTGAATTCCTCCGTGCAGAAAAAATGGCACCACTGACATTTACAGAGACCAGCCAGTGGATGTGAGCCCAGTGAGGCGCTGGGTGGTGCATTTCAGCAGTGGTGACAGTAACTGTGGATCACCTCCACTGGTACAGATTCTTAAAGAGTGCAACATGCAGGCTTTTGTTCATCACTGACAAAAATGCAGAGCTAATGGGCGGTGACTATATTGAAAAGTAGTGTTTTCTAACTCAGAATTCACTCTATCAGTGTTATTGTGCTCTTTGGAGTTGTTGTAGTTTCCATGGAAGTAAATAGGAGGCATTACTTCTGGAGTGACCTATGTAGTGGGCTTTTACTTCAGTTTGCACTGACTTCTAGTTTAAAAAAAAAAAAAAATGGCATTAATTCTGTTTGCGCTTGTACTTACTAGTCCTACCTGCTAACGGCATTGCTTGCCCATTGCGCTAGTCCTCTTGCTGTCACACCAAAGCAAACAGCTCCTTGCCTGTTGGTTGCAATAAGCTGTATAAGAAAACATTTGTGCGGTGACTTAATGAGTTGTTTGAGTTCCCACCTTAGCCTAGGTCTATCAAGATCAAAACTTTCACCAGTAGGCTCAAAACTTGTGATCCATTGCTGTCAGATCCTGCAGCCTAATTTCAGTCTTATGATCTAATTGGGAACAGACTTTGGGTATGTATTTACAAGAAGAAGAAACTGTATTTCTACATGCACTAAGCTGCATAATTAAAAGGAAATGACTTAGCCTGAAATAACCGAGGGGAGGGGTGGAGCAACTGGCAAGACTTTTAGGTGGTTAGCTTTATTCATAGGTGATCTCATGCAGCACTAACTCAGAGCCCTGGAGAAAAGCCTGTAGTGTGGTGATCACCTTTTTGAGCTCTCTTGCTCTGATCCGCTTGCCCTAAATTAAGGGTCTCTGTAAAAGACGAGGGGTTCGACATAGCAGGGAGACAAGAATTCTCCATTTATTCATAATGCTGCCCTAATTCCTGCAGCATAATTTGTCACCTGCTGTTCTGTGTGAAATTATTGTGCTTTGAACCTGAGTAATGGCTGTTTGCTATTCTGCTCATTGTGTGGGTGCACAAAGTTTTTTGACTTCCCATTTGAAATTTGGTCTGTTTAACTCACTGCCAGTAAGTTTTATGCTATATATTATAAAAGTGAAATGAGCAACATTAACAAATACATTTGTAAAAATGCATTAGCTTTCCAAGGAAACATCTAACAGTTCTCAGCAGAAGGAGCTTCTGGCTGAAGTGTTCATAGTTGCTCTCTCAAGGGGTGGGAAGAGGACAGCTAAGCAAAACACTGCCCCTCACTTTCCATGTAAAGGACAAACTTCTACAAGCTGGCATAAGGTGAAGTTTCCTAGTCCTGCAGCTAGGTAGTACATAGGGCTAATTTGTGGGTTACATTAATTGAATGAGCTGAAAAACCCCAGTGGTAAACTCCACATAGCTATGAGGATTGTGGGGGAAGCTAGCTAGCATGGCTCCCCAGAGGGATAACTGCTGTTCTGAGGTGCTCAGAAACATCTGAATGGTTCGTAAACCTAGTTGTAAATTGTAATTGCTGTAACTAAAATATCGTAATTTCTTTATCAGATTAGCGGAGAACAAAAGGTGCATGTAGTGGCTATCAGAGCTATCTGTGCTCTGGCAGACAAAAAGGCATTACTGTCTGCCAGCTGGCTCCCCCCCACAGTGACTTGCCTGGCTTGCTCCAGTGGGTAGCTGTTAATGTGGCTGCCCAGCAGAGAAGTACTGCTAATCCAGAAAATATGTCAGAGTCTTTGCACCTTGGAATTCCTCAGTGTGGTGTTAGCAGTCATGACTATGCACCAGTCACAAGCATGCAGACTAAAGGTACTGTGTGTGCTACTGATGTGCTCACCAGAGAAATGTGATTTTTTTCATTAAGAGTTTTCTTCCCCTCATGTGGAGTATGGTAGAGGAAACAGAAGGACAATTCTCTTGAAGGCTGCACTTAACAGAAGTTGCATTCACCATCACTATTTTTTTTTGTTTTGTTTTGTTGGTTTTTTTTGTTTTATGAAGTAATAAAGTCAATTGTTCTACAAGGGAAATGAAAGAACCAGAAAAAATGTGGTAAATGTGTATAATCTCTCTCTCTATTGGTAATTTTCTACCACATGTTGAACATAACTGCTGCTTTTGATTACTTCTCATAGCTGAAAAGCGAGGCTGAATGTACCCATGCTACAAGGCTCTCAGGAGGTGTTACTAACACTTGCCTTGTTCTTGAGTTAATTGCCTTTTCAGAGTGTGAACATTTTGAGAAAGAGAAGGGCTCTTGTGATATTTATGCAGTACCTGATCACAGTCGTAGCTTTCTTCCCAAGGCACTCAAACATCCTCTGCTCTGTTGCTGGTTTCCTGTGTGGTCTGGGACAGGTTGTTTGGAGCCAGATTTTTAAGGGGCTTAGTGCTTGTTTATGCAGCTCTTATGGTAGGTGTGGAAGACATTATGGTAATCTCTTCGTGTTTTAGTTTTTGGTCTGTAAACTGGTTTTCTCCACTCCTCCCTCCTACCGTCTTCTATCTCTGCCCTTCCTTGTCTTGTGTTTTAAACAGTCAGCTCCTTGTGACCAGGGTGGGCTTACTGCATGTTTGTACAAAGTTTAGCAGAGGGTTGCTGTCACAGCTAGGTCTGCCAGGATATAAATGAAAAACTAAACCACAACCCTTGTTTGTGTCCCACCATCATGTGTCCCTACCAGCTCTAGGTCTCGAGATTGGATGTTTCTCAAACTGTTCCAATTCAATAGAAATATATTTAGCTTGGCACAATAATAGGAAGGTGAAAGTCTGTGCCCTTGGTTCTGCATAGGAAGAGTAAAGGCAATTGCTTTGTTTCTTTTGACTTTGAAATCCGTGAATAAATCAAATCTAGTGATTCTGAAGGAGTCCAACAGATAGACGAGCTGCCAGCTTTTGAGCTTCTCTGCCTGTGGTCCTAAAGTCCATGGGTCTCAAGCCCCACTCCTCTTGGGATAGGTGGGTCTGTGTGTTGAGCAGCCTACACCTTTCTTGGGTGGCAAATCACCTCTCTCTTCATATGGAGAAAGTGGAGTGAAAGCTCACTCTTTTTCTGCAGGGAAAATGTTCTTTATGGATTATGCTTTAAGCCTTTTTTTTAATGCTAATCTCTAAAGAACATTAAGACAAAAGTATTTGTGCGCATGTTAGTGATTCAGCATACCAAAGGAAGACAACAGACATTGACTCAGCATTGTAAAAACGTGCTGAAATCAGTAGTGTGAGATGAATTTAATGATCTCACCTAAACAAAATAAAATAATCTGACCTAGCTTGCAGAACAAAACAAACTGTTCAGTTACATTCATACTGCCTTGATATAGTTGTAGTGTGAAGCTCAGCACAATCTATTGCAATTCCGAGGATAATAACTTTCACTTAATTAGACAAATATCTTTACATGTAGTTCCTGATGTATTACTGACTGATGCTTTTTTTTTTTTTCTCATGGAAGTGGATAGCTATACAATAGCTTAAAGGAAAACACTTTAATATCTAATCTGTCAACAGCTGATCTAAACCAAGTTCATGCCTAGACAACGTTAGGACAATGCATCTCCAAGAATACTTGTCAAATTATAGTTTAGATGAAACTTTGGAAGCAAAACATATCCTTAGCATTTTGACTTCCATATCTCACACTCTTCATGCTCTCTGTAGTAGATAGCTCTTGGTTGCAGAATCTTATGTTCTGTAAATATCTGCTCGTCATCATCAATGTCATGAAAGATGGAAGAATAACTACCATAAAAGGAGACTGAAAATCTCATATAATAAATGGCACAAACAGGTTTGCACATGTCTGTAGCCAAGAGAAGTAACAGGAATCTCCAGTCTTTCTGCAGCCAAGGAATAAAACCTCTTAAGCAAAGTAACTTGCAATTACACATCAAGGTGCATGTTTGATGTTTACAAGTTAAATGCTAATATGATATCTGCATGTTTTGACACTTGTATGCTTCAAGCAAGGAACCCCTGACAGTAATGTCAAGGATACATGTATAGTGGCAGGAGTGAGTTTCTTGATCTAATGTCTTTCAGCTGCACTGTACATGTGCTCTGTACGTTGATCTCTATAGAAAATGTATAAAATACCAAATTTCATTTTAAAAAAAGTTTAATTTCACTCATAGGAATCTTCAGTATTTCTCATAACACAACACGTATTTTTGAACCCTTATCTGAAGAAGTAGGAACTGGTTAAAGGTGGAAAACTTCAGACTTCCTGCCAAGGAGTGAAATGCTTTAACATCAAAGGCAATGACCTTATGGTAAAGATGTGAAATCTTCCTCACATATTTCAGTTCAGATGGAACAAGGACAGCAAACTTACAAAGATGAAACCAAAAAAGTTTCTTTAGGGATGGCATTTGGAAGGTGTTGCTGCATAGGCTGAACCTTCAGACTTAGTACATGGCAGATACCTTCAGGTTCCTAACTAAGAATGTCAAAACTCTAGAAAGCTATTATAACTGTGGTCTGGATTTCAGTTTATACTACTTGTAACCTTGTACCTGGTTTCAATTCAAAGCAAACATTATTCTGCTATCAATGATCAGAGTGAAACTAGGCAACTAGAGGAACTCCAGCTTCATGTAGACAGTAATCCCAAATGACATGGCCTATGCTGGTGCTTGTAGGGTCTTTTCACCCTAGGCTGTTAAGGGATATTTGAGATGGTTGTTCTGATCCATCCACTCTGCTATAGCCAATGTATGAGTCACTGTTGTCATTTACCTCCAGCAGCCAGAGATTAGCCACCCTTCTGCAAGAGCAGTGTCAGAAGAACCTCCACTCGAGGTAGTGTATGAGAATTGCCTTTTAAAATAATATGTATGAAATTAATTCATCTTTTCACAGTATTAAAATATCCTAGTGATCCCAGATCAATTTTCTGTAACCTTTCCTTGATAACAGTAGGCTGGCAGTAGCCTACATAGATGTTTTACTTCATATGCCAGGTGATTATTCTTTTTAGTGAATGGAGCATCATATGGCTGCACAGGTGGTTTTAGATGGCAAATAAGGCACAGGATTTTTCTGTGTTGGAAGCCAGTGAGGTCAAAGAACCACAGCCTTTTTGGAGAGTTAGTATTACAAAATACTGAACTTGCTTGGTTTATATTAAATGGAAGGTATGTTCAGTTTCTATGAAGGATGAGCCGAAACAAAGAGTTGGAACACAGATTTTCACAAGGCTAAAAACTGGCTCAGTCTTGCAGTAGCTGCTGTATTATTACAGAAAGTGAATACACTTTATGTAAAAAATCATGAACAGGGACAGGAAAGAGGGACAAGACTACTGACTAGAGTTGGTAGGGTTTTTTTTTGTTGTTTGTTTTTGAGGGAGACAATTAGGAGACAATGTACTGAACTGCTGTGATCAGATTGGAGAGTTTTTGATCTGCAGCCCTGCACTTCTGTTAGAAAGTCAATAACTTCAAGTGTGATGAAGAACAATAAATGAAATAGAAATCTGGGCACACATTTGAATCGATAGAGTATAATCCACAAAATTTCTGAATGAATTTCCTGAAGATTTTCTGCAGGATTATCTGAGACCCACTGTTACGGAATTTTGTGTGCTTGGTATTTTCTGATGAATTTGTAACTGCGTAATTCCAGCCATTAGTTTTCTCTGGGGGATCAGCCAAACTTTTATGAGATAGATGAAAACATTTCTTCAAGTAAACTGACTATTTTTTGTTAATGGAAGAATGAAATGTATGGTAATTTAGGGGTAGATTTTTCTTCTCCCCCAGTTTGAATTGTGACTTGAGTGGAAAATCTCACTTATTCTAGTGCTTGACCCACTGGCCCCTCACTTTGTCCTGTGCTCACTCCCTCTGCATCTCTAACACTCATTGCCATAGCGAATGCGCTTGTGTATGGTTGGGAAGTAAGAAAGTAGCAACAGCTTTGTTGTCTTTTTCTGTTCACCACTGCCAAATTAACCAAAAAAAAAAGAAAAAAAAAATTGTTTTCTTCATGGCAAATGGCATGGGAAAATAGAGCTGAGTGAAAAAAGTTTTGTGGGCAGGCAGCATTCTGTGTATAGTACCTGCTCATGCTACTCCTGGGCCACATCTGCTTCATCAAATTTTGCCCTCAGAAGCCAATGATGTTGGCTTAGAAGAAAGAGCTGGAACAAGTAGGGGTGGAGGTAGGATACCTGTAGCAGCCCGAGGGGTAGGGCTGTTAGGAAGAGAAAGCTGGAGTTGTGCTGTTGCTTTTGGAGGTGAGTAAAGGCAAAGGGAGATTGAAGTCAACCTAGGAATATCTGGGCTAAAATATGGCCTTCTCTGATTTGTCATATGAGTAATTCATCCGTCTTTTCAAGAGGTCAGCCAGATGTCATTGAGAACCTCAGGAATGATTTCTGCCTCTGAGCACTCCAGGAAGGTAGAAAAAGGAATATACACACTTGACGTGATTTCAATCAGTAACACAACCTGTAGCACTAAAATAATGTGGTTTTCCAGAATGGGAAACCTAGATTTCCACTGAGGTATTGCATCCATGCTAGGAGTATGAACTGCAAGAGGGAGAACTGCTGCTGGAAAGCCAGTTGGACATGGCGGTGCAATGGAGAGAATGAAGAACTAAAGAACATAGGGACTGGAGGAAGAGGAGAGGTGGAACAACTAGCTCACACAGTGCATACTTTCACTTATTTCTTCCTTTGAAAGATGTCTTTGTCATCACTGCATAAAAAATGGATGACATGGGGCATGCTGTCCTACTGAGTAGTAAGAGAAATATGGATGCCCTCTTCTCTATATATAGGAACACACTGTTCATTCAGTGAACATGTAAAGCAGCAAGATTTAAGAACTAAATTTAGATACGTAAGGGCATGGAATTTATTGGGAACTTGTTGCCTCAAATCTTCTTGAACTCAGATGTTTCCTCTGAAGAACCTGTATGTGATGCTGAAGACTGTATGTATAAAACTACCAGCAATGTTAGAAACAGCCCTTCCTCTGTCTTCATATGTAGCAATTCTTAATTCTGAAATACATAGTTTGCTGCGACCTGAGATGGATTATTAAATGGGATCTAATATAATATTATATGGCAATTTATCTTCCTCTGCATTAATTTTTTGCTGGATCATCACAACTTCAGGATCTATCTGGCTCTATTATTTCATATTAATCATATTACTTCAGTAAAAGTATGTCATTTTTAACAATCTATTGATAAATAGTTAAGAGTACAATTTGGAGATTAAGATGTCCTTCACTGGTAGAGAAACGGCCCATTTAAACATAAATCCCTTTTAATAGAAGTAAGATTTTTTTTTTCCTGTAAAGAACATTTGTAACTGCTATATAAAGGGAGTGTCTGCAATATGAGAGGTACTGGGTTTGGCTTTTAGAGAACAAAATCTGTTTTTACAAATTCTCCTCCCTTCTTCCCTTCAAAATTACAGTTTCAGCAAACAATATCAAAAATAACTTCAAGATACTGGCAGGTGCAACTTTGGACAGCCTGTTACTAGCAATGCAGGCATAAATGTTTTAAATGAAATGACATCTCACTGCCAGAGAAAAAGTTCTGACCAAGCTTTGTGGTCTACAGTTGCCATAAAAAGCAACAAAGAAAACATGGGCTTTCTTTAGTATACCTGGGAAAGAGTCACAGTGATTAAGACTCCATTGAATGCTCTCTTCTTTATGTTGGTAAAATGCCAAGGACTATTAAACAAGCTCTTCAATCAAAACAGATCAATACATGAAAAACAGGTATCTGCTTTTTCTTAAAAAACAACAACAACAAAATCCCAATCTGTCAGACATATTATTTGTTCTGTCACATATTTGTGTGTCAGTTACACAGTCAGAAGTACAACAAAATGTAATTTGTGAGTGTGATGGAGAATGATTATGCTATGGTTAGAAACTCTCTAGACTAACCTTTAATGACAATCCTCCTTAATGAAGGAAGGAGGACTCCTTCCTTCTACCATATATAATGTAATTATTTTCTGGACATGGGTAATTGCTTTATTCATTTGTTTCCACGCTGAGCTTCTTCCATCTTCCATTTCTTCCTTTTCTGTGTCAATCTCTCCTTATTTCTTAGCAGACCCATAACAAGTGTTTTACTTGATTATTTATTTATTTATTTATTTTCCCCCATACTGTCAACGGTTTATAGGCTGGTTCGGCCTGGTTCTGTGACTAATGGGGCGGGGGACCCATGGACCTTTCCCACGGGAAAGGGAAAAGGGAAAAAAGGGTAGGGAGATGGCCCTAAGAACAAAACAGCAGCAATGATCTGAGGAGAAACAAACTAATTTACTAAATAAGATATCGGAATGCAACATAACACAATATAATACAGTATAATTACAATTTAAGCTAATAAATCCAATAAGATGAGAGAGAGTGTCCAAAATTAAGGTAGGCCTTACTCTAATACCGATGGTGAGATGGCTGGGGAGTGAGATGCTGCTGGGATGAGAGACGGGACAAGAAGAGGAGCAGGTCTCGTGATATGCAAGTTTCTATCTTTCTCTCTGACTGGAAAACGGTAAAAAGGCAACAAAGTCCCCTGGGGAATGTAGTAGTTCTTCTCTTCTGAGAACCAGGTACATACACTACATGATGTTATGACGTGGAATACAAATAACCAGAAATCATAAAACCATGACACATACATACCCTAGATGCTTATGATTTCTTCCTTTCTAGTTTATGCAATTTGAAAGCTTGCCTGGCATAGTTCAAGCTTTGCTAAGCAAAATCCCCAGGTATGCTGCCATGTGAACTGTTTTTCATCCTGACCATCTCCTCAAAAAAGTAAACAGTTGCATGTAGAACGATCCACGTGATGACCTAGGCTGGTGTCTTTCTTCAGGCACTCAACTCAATTTCCTGAAACTAGAGCACCAGAGGATTAAAAGTACCTTTTAATTGGGTAGACTTGGGTCTAAAAGACTTGGGTATCAAGATGAATTTACTCTGAGGTTCATGTTGCATGTTTTGCTTAGGTATCTTTAATCTATGGCTGTAGAAATGTAGGTTCAGTACCCAGAGGGAAACGTCAGTATCACAGCTTGAAGTTCAAGACTGGGTCCTGGCACAGTGTCAGTTACACTGTGTTATTATATCTGTTTTAGGTTGGAATAGGAAAAAAAATCTCCTATCTTTGCAACCTGTCCAGCTGGTATAGGTGCTTAACATCTCTTGTTAATGTTGATTCTAATTAGAAAGTTAAGAGCTTAGAAGCACTGTGAGTGAATAAAACAATGGCCTTTCTCTGCAGGTGAATTCCTTGGTGCTTTGACTTAGTGCCATGAAGAGAGCACAGCTTTTCAAGGGTTTCACTTATCACATCACTGGACCAGATGAGACATTTAAATGTTAAAAGTCAAGAGGGATTTTTCCCTTGCCTGTGCTCAGCCCTTCAATTTATTACTTTTGGGAAACATGTAACTCAGTGAAATGCATGAATGCCGGTTCCTAATGAAGAACTAGTTCACTACTTTTCCTGGGTTTGATTTTCTGGAAATTGTTATCCTTTACTTGCGTTCTCGGTGGATAGCAAATGCACTGTTTTCCATATATAACTGTAAGAGCATTAAACATTTAGATGTTGCCAAAATCCAGTGTTTGGAATAGAGGAAGCCTCTTCTTTTAATATATATTTTTTTTGTCATGACTTTGTGACTCCAGGGCATAGACTTTCTGTTTAAAAAAATAAAAGAAGTCTCCTTTATTATTCTGTCAGCCATGAGATTGTAAACTATTTGCTCCTGTAAATGTTATTGCTGCTTCTCTTCCCTCCACCACTGCTTCCTGCCCTCAAAGACCACAGCTTATATCTGTCCCTCTGTGAACTGCCTTTTGGCAGGAATACGCAAAGGCACGAGCCTTTTTCCTGGGAAAAGCACAATAAACACTATGCAGGAAAGCTGGGAGTGCTGTCTAAGCTGAGGCAGCGTGCGGGTGCCTAAGGCCTCATAGCCGCTCCCCTGGCAGGTAAGCTGCTCAGTGAAAGACCCAGTGTAACTTCTGCATGCAGTTTGGGTAGGAGAGAAAGTCTAATTAGGAGAAAAAGATGAAAGCAAGGGAAAAATACTCAACACATTGAATATTCTGTATTTACAAACCGATAATCACATAAAAGCTATAGTTGACAGGGACATAAATAGCTAGCAGAAGTTCTGAGATTCCTGGTAGCTTTCATCCTTCTAGGTTATTAAAAAATATTGACAGTTTCATCCTAGGAAACAATAAAAGAATGGGATAGGCAGCAGGGCTGTGGTTTACATGCAGAACACTTTACATAGAAGCCCTATCTTTGCTGTGCAATATGGCATATATCATGGTGGCACTGAAACACCAAAAAAATTGCAGCACTTAGCAATGAAAATTTATAATCAGATTGTTAAATAAAAGATGCTCCTTAAAGAAGGTGTTCAACATCACTTTTGAAGGAATAACTCTGTTGGGATTACTGTCAGCACTAACTTGTAAGCCCTGTGAAGTAGCCAGGAGTGTTTTCACAGGACCTCCAATAGTGAAGAAACTCTGTGCTTGACAGTATACATGTTTATACATGGCACGTGAGAATCCATCACGCTTGTTTGTTTGTTAAAAAAAAAAAAACATTATTGTTTTTAGAGGTTTTTGAGAAGAAGTAAGTAAATGAGTTTTTAGAAAAATTAAGGAAATCAACCTGGGAAGTTCTCTGTTCAGAATAAAGAAGTAATATTACTATTTAATGGCAGAAAGTTGGTAACTTTAATTTGTTAAGGACATCCTTACTTTCCATTTTCAGTTCTTTAAAAAGTTATTTGGTAATACAGGTGGAAAGCAACATATATACGTGTATTATTATTATTTTTTCTGATGCCAGAGAAACTGTAACTTATTTTAGAGTGGTAGCTGAAACTCAAAATACAACATCAAGATTTATCTATGCATTCTTGAGGTTTCTGGAAAGCAATGTTCCCAAATGCAATGTTTATAATAAAAAAAAAAGGCTGTACGCCTTATGCTTACAGCAAGCAATTTAGGTGTGTAGATGTGTGGAATGAAAGGAAGGGTCTTTGCCTTTTAAAGAAAGCGTAGGCATTTTTGCTTGCATAGTATTCTCCAAACTGGCTGCGAAGCAGCAAGTTTTGGGTAGCGCAGAGCTGAGTGGAGGCTATAAAAAGACCCTAGTGAAGTTGTGGAAATCTACTGAGAGGATGACCTACTTCAGGTCCCGCTCTTTGTTGCACTAAGACTACTAGCTCTGCCTTTTAAAGCTAGCTCAAATGAAGTATTATGAGCAGTGACTATGTCAGTTACAAGCATCACCACAGAGAGATGTTGGGTCTGCAGAAACCTTAAAACTTGGGTTCAGGTAGGAGTGTGAATGTGTCTGCAAATCACATTATCATAGTATGATAAGTTTTCAGAATTGAAAAGTAGGTACCAAATGAATCACTTATTTAAAAACAGAATAAGTTAGCAGATATATCATTTGAAAATATTCTCTTATCATTATAGGCAAAGTGACAGGTAATAGGATCATACTGAGGCACTAACATTGCTGCTTAGTATTTGTAAGATAGCTAATATATGACTGAGATCTTTAGTTTGAACATTAAAAGCCACTGCTTTCTCAGTACAAAATGAGATACAGATGCAAATCTTTAACTGTCTCACATATCCTAGGCTAAGACAGTAAGCCGAAGACTTCATCACATCAACTGAAAACTTTGCTTGTTGTCCTGTACTACCATTAGCTACAATACCATAGTTCAGCCTTGTGGTCAAGAGATTGGTAAACTCATGTCCAGTGACTTATCTCCAGACCATAAGTACCAATGAACTATTGTAATATGACCCATTGATGTAACTGATACTCAGTTGCAAATGTGTTAATCTGTTCAGAACAGGCAGTATTTTAGATTTGATGATGATGATGTGTAGTACGTTCTGAAACCCTCTCTCTTCTTTGTATTCCTTTCTCTCTTAGAAATCCTTTTCTTCTCTTCATTTGATGGAATTTGAATGGTTCTGTATATTTGGTACTAGGTCAGGTCAGGAATACTGTATTTAACATTCTGACAGAAAGGCCTTGCACCGTTTTCAGAAGTAAACTTGTAAGTCTAATAACCCAGCCTTCGTAACTAGCTGGTCATCGTCCCTCATGACAGCTGAGTGAGCCTGAGGAATGAAGCACATCTCCATCACCTGCTTGTGTTGCTTGTCTTGTCTCCACAAATGACAAAACTTCATCCTCTGGATGAAGGCCATGAATCATTGTGAATAATGCCTGAGTATCACTGCATGTGCAAGGAGTCTGTGGGGTGACACTGCCACAGTAGAACTCTGCTGCTAACATAGACTCTTCTTGAAGGAGGCCAAACAGGGCTAAGGTTGAACGAAAGGCATATTGCTGGTCTCTTGCTTTCTTTAAAAACACGAAAGAATGTGTTCTGTCTTGTTTTTGAGGGCAGAGGCAGTGGGGAAGTGTTTGCTTTTGGGCTTTCTTTATTTTTTTTCCTCACCACTATTTTAAGCATAGCAGGCCATGTTTTCCTTGGTAGCAACTCTAGAGGAAGAAAGAAAAAAAAAAAAAGCACTTGAATTTTAAAAGACCTGGAAGACATTTCCAGAGGCATTGCATGCAGCAAAAATGCTGTTTGCAGCAAATCTGTCTCCTGACTTCTCTGAAAATTTCAACTTTCTACCTGAGACTTTCCCCTCTCTCTAATGTTTTTTTCTTCCCATGTGACAGCTGCAGTGTGTCTGCCAGGAACACTGTGGCCCTGCTTTCCCTGCCCCTACGGGCCGAGCAGGGGCCTCCAGGCTGTAACAGCAGTCTGCACCTAGCAAACTATTTCTTTCTTTCAGAGGGAAAAGTGTCATGTCTCTCTACAGTGAGGTTTGCTCTCTGGTCATCTCTGCAGATGATCTCTTTCCAACTTCTTTACTTCTTCATTTCCTGCTCACTTCACGCTGTGAGCTGACATACGATCAGTCAAATAATTCTCTGCACCATTAAGTACTTGTCAGGTTACATCTTTCTTACTCAGCAGCTACAGTAAATGAAAAGCGTATCTTCTGTTTCTTTCCATACATAATTCCCTCTTTTTGCAGCAAAAGGGTTTCATAACTTTTCCCTTCACTCCTATTCAGCATGGTTTTTCATCCCATGTGCACTGATCTCTCCTCTCATGCGGAGGATCATTCTTCTGCATTTACCGAGGTAAGTTTCTAATTAATAGGGCTGCCCTATCCAAAGTTTCAGCCAGGATGCTATTTTATCACAGAATTTACTCATAGAGAAGGGGAAGCATTGGGCTTTCTTATTTCAAGGGTCTGATACAGAGGCACTGGGAGTTTAAGCATTCCCAGCGCTAAGGCTGGAACACAGAAGAGATGGGATCCAGCCCTGCTGTCAGATCATGTCACTGTGCTCAGGAAGCGCAGTGCAGTACCCCATTGTATGTGTACAGCTTGTCCTCGGTATTTCCCACATCCCATGGCATCCTGACCAAATGTGGTCATCTTTTGCATACAAACATCTATGTTGTCCCCCTCCCTCCTCCTCTTTCTGGCTGGCCTGAGGACACACTGTAATCACAGGGGCTCCCTCGTCAAGAGAGAGAGGCCTTATTTTTGAGATTGGTTTTCCTTTTCAGTTTCTGTCTCTTCTTTGTGCCAGGCTAGTGGTGAAGGTTTTAACGAGTTCCCAGAGGAACCTTTTAGGAATAGACTTATTCTTTCTGCAGAAATTTGTAGTATGTGTAAGATTTCAATATGCAGTCTCATTCTCATGTCTCTGTCAGTATACACCCACTGTGTAAGAGATTTGTTTTGCCTTCTGTCGCTCCCTTCTCCTTCCCCTTAGGCTTCTTATTTTAGTCTTTCTGCAGCTACTTGCACTCTCATGCTTTTTCCTAATCTTAACTTACTGCCTCCCCATTCAAAGAGCTACTGAAATACTTCTTTTTATTAACTATTTAAAGAACTGTTCTTAGGTTAATACGTCAATAAATTGTCAGTCAGGGGTTAGTGCTGGCAATGCATACACTGATGCTATAAGAAGTAGACTTTCTTTTTGTAAACTTACTGGGAGTTTGACTGTGGATACCAACATAATGTCTCCATAGTCAAATCTAGTGATTAAACACCCCAAATCCCTGAAATGGAAATCTGAGATAAAAATCTGGTGTACTTCTACAATATTTTCAGTTTTTCAGCATTTCAGTTTTTCAGCATTGCAGCAGCAATGAAAAATATTTACTTTATGGGAATGCGAACACCTTATCAAAGATACTGCTCCTTATCACAGATGGTGATAATTCTATACAGATATGGGATATCAGCTGTTGGAATTACAGTGTTAAGGTGAAAGAGGCATTTTAGATTCCAATTTGGTTTCGGTATGGCATTAATAGCAGAAGCTACAAACTGTTAGTCTTGGAGGCAAGCTTCCACTGTTATCTGAAATCAGCCTCTCTAAAGCTAAGGATGATATTTCTGGTAACAGGAACCTTAAAGTGCTTGCTGCCCCCATGACAGCAAAGCCACTGGCTAGCTGTCAGCCTTAGCCTGACATCAGCCTTCAGTCCTGCCTGAGTGCAAATCAGCACCTGATCAGATTCCCATTTGCTGAAGGTAGCCATTGTGGTAAGAATAAAAGGTACTGAGTTACATTGGCAGTGGAAAAAAATCACATCTTCAGCCATTGCACTGTGTGCAATGGAAACAGTCATCCAGCTTCCAGTTTCTCATTCAGTAATTTTCTGGTATAAAGTACGCTTCTTTTTTCCCGTAACTCACCTATTGGAACTGGAACTGAAAATTCCTTTTTCTCATAACCACAGCAAAACTAGCCCCAAGGCTTTTTTTTTTTTTTTCTCATTTTAATCACAATAAAAACAAGATCTGAGTCAGCTGCAGTTTCTGTTGAAGAAGTGGCAGGCTGTAATATTTCAGACTCCTGAACAAAGCTGCCTGTTGTATGCTGTGGATGGACCACAAAAAAATCTGTGGTTTTCCCCTTCCCTTCCCCCATTTTTATTTATTACCATTATTATAATGGTTTTATTGGCCACCATCATTTACAACAATATAGGGCTGGAAATATTTCATATCACTTGACAGAGGAATGAACAGACCTAGATCTTCTCCTTCAATGTTTCTAGTCAACTTTGACTGAAAACAGGAATTAAGATGTTTGTTATTATTTTTATAAAGTCTTTATACAAGACATTCATAATGGAAATGATTGTATAATTGGCTCAATTCCAATTGCAAGACATTTAATTATGTGATTTTTTTGTTTTCTCCGAATGGTGGGGTGCTGCATTGTATTGTAGCTGTCACATCTGGTACTTTTGCTGCAAATTACACAGTAAGACTCACTCTGGACTGCAGTGCTCTTAGGCAAACTCAATAAATATGCTCTTCAACCATAATGTCACTTACAAAGTTTTTCATTTATCTCATCACAGGAACAAAACTCAACTATTCTTCAACAGTTTCCTCTTTTGCAGCTTGCATAATTGTTAATGTTTTACACATTTAACTGTTTCCTAGGAGGAAAACACTTCCAGTAGTGGAACAGCCTCCCTCCATAACTCAGAGATTCCACGGAGCAGGTCAGAGGGGACTCTGATTGACGTGGATGACCGGATACCTTCTGCCACCTACAGTATGCCTCTACTGCTGTTTCCTGTATTAAGGCTTTCCTCCTCAAGTCTGTACTTCTACAAAACTCTTGATAGTGTTAAGAGCTACAGCTACTCTGTAAACCCCTGTACAACAGTTGTATTGTTTGTTTGTTTTTCTTGTATCGCTTGTGTTTTGCTCAGCTCAAGTCATAATGGATGTCCTTGGAGTCAAAGTGCAGGGGCTGTCGCACTGTTCCCTAGGAGAAACTTGCCGGCATAAGAGAAGTTCCCTGACAAGGCAAATATTGTTCAGTCAGGTTAGGAGGAACCATTATCCTCATGTGACTAAATGCTATTTGGGTATGTTCTTGAGGATGGAGATGGGAGGAGAAGAGAGAAGTCTTAGCCAAACTTAATTAATTTAGAGTTTCTTTAAAATACCAGAAATCTGAAAAGGGAATTTTTGAAGTTAGTTCAGCTTAACAGCTTGAGTTTGGGACTGTAGAAAACTCTGGGTTGAATGTCATCTGTTAATCTGAGTTAAAACCAGAATGACTTCAATCTCACTGCTATTTTAAACCAAAAGTTAAGGTAATGTTCTCCTTCACAAGGTAGACCTCTTAACTTTTTTCCAGTGGCAGATGTGACTAACGGTGAGCTTCATGTTTGCTGTGCAAGCTGGGGGGGGGGTAGGAATTATTTCCTTGCTAACCTACTGCATCTTGATAACTCGTGCTGTTAGCTTGGCATGCGAGACACCAGCCTAATGACACGGGCTCTGTCAGAGCTCTCTACTCAGACTTCTTCTGCAGAAACATACCATTTAAGAAGGCAGAAGCTGAGACATTTTTTTCCTAATATGTATAAATTTATAGAATTTGACTTTTGAGATTTTTTTTTTAATAAGATGTTTCTACTGTAATAGCATTGGAATGCAGGGAAAGCTTTTGGACACTGGACAGAAATGAAAGGCCTTTTCACTTGGTGATTGAGCAGCCCAGGCCCAGTCTGGTGGCCTTGTGCTCGTTCCTTCTGGCAACTCCTTTCAAAGACTCTGGTCAAGACAATGCTAGAGCCTTCTGGATGGGCAGCTAGGAAGCAGATAATTTCCACTTTGGTTCTTCTCATTTGGGATTTTTCTGGAACTGTGGAAAAATTTCACTATTTAGGATTTTTGTCACAGTTCATGAAAAACTGGAACTGAAAAGTACAAATGTTTCAGTTCTTTTTTTGGCTGAGCACACTGCCATTCTTGTACTTCAGCAATAATTAATAACTTTGGAACCTTCTATGGGAAGTGTAATAATGAAAGATATGGATATGCTGAATGAATAGAAATGCTGAGTTTTCTCTCTAAAATTAAAATCCCTTACAGGATTTTAAGCAAGTACAAAGAAGGGATGGTATAACCTCTGTATAGAATAGTGGCAAAATATTAGTGATAGAAAGCCTTAGTGCAAAAAGTCGAAGAGACTCTGTTGTAGGAAGTGAGAGTCAACCAATGTATAAACAAACTTTTATGAACTGTTATTAATATAAAATACTAGGGCATCTTATATTCACAGCAAATAGTCATTATTGTTAATGATAAGTATTCTTATTAAAAAAAATTTAAATATCACTTATATACCCTTATTTGCCTATTTGCAGTTTATTTACTATTTATTTGTCTATTGAAGATTGGACTAGATGTTCTCAATGGTCTTTCCAAACCTTAATTATTCTATTTAAATGCAATCTCAGAAAAGCTATTAGCCACAAAATCATTTCTCTCTGAATTTCAAATTGTAAAAGTCGTCATAAATTATACCAATGAATTTTTAAAAGGAAAGCTGGTATAGCAAATTCCACTCATACTGAGATAAATTGTAAGAATGCTGGTATCAGTTAAATACATGTGCTCTAACATGAAAAAGAATCCATACTGTCTACAGTGTCTGAAAAACAAAACAGTGATTGCTTAATTTTTGTATACAGGTAGTCACAAAAGAAAAAAAACCATGGAATTTTGTAAGAGGCCAAAGATTACTGAAATGTAATGTTTTAGATCTTATGGGATCTTAGCATGCTTGATACTAATTAACATTTCTTGGTGTTCACAGTAATCAGCATTTTGCAGAATATGTTTTACATCCTTCACTGCTGATTTGTTAGTACTATTATTATTATTACTAGTAAAGATTCTTAATGCTACTTAAAAGCATTGATACTCAATATTGATACTCTTTAATGATCTGAAGAAAAATGTACAAATATATTCCTTAACAGTTTGATCCATATGCATTTTAAGAGGATAAATTAATGGAATGTGTCAAGTTTTTGTGATTTAGGAAATATTTTTTGTGTTTTTTTCTTTTTTTTTCTTCTCTTAAACAGATGTCAATGAAAGCAAAATGGATTTGGATATTGAGTGGTCTGATCTGTTCAAACATGCCCATACTGTTTCCAAGACTAACCCATTCTGGAACGAACTGTCAGCCTCCAACCCTTTTGTACATGACATAGCTGCTTCCAATAGAAATGAAAACAATAAATACTTTTCTATCTTGAAAGAAAAGTCCTATTTGTTCTCTAAAGTTTCTAGTGACAGGGATTCTTTGGCTTCCTCAGGAGATGAGCTAAATATTGATTGTCTTCTAAGGAAGACCTCAACAAGAAGATCTGGACGATCTAGGAGTGTCTCTGACTTCTTGGATATTATTGATAACCGAAGATTTAATCCTCATAAGCCAACACCTCAAAAAACTACAGTTTCAGATGTGACATGCCTTCAAAATGACCGTGAAGCCTACAAGATGGCTTGGTTGAGTCACCGACAACTCACCCGATCTTGCCTAGATTTAGAAGCCATGAGCCATAGTCCTGGATGGGCACAGACGCAAGCTACAGACATTCATGTAGTTTGTAAACTGAATCATGAAGGGGGTTCAGTACAGCTACCTGACTCTGATATCAATGTTCATGTCCCTGTGGGTCATGTATTACCTGGGGAATTCCAAGAAGTTGGTTTAAGGGCTATCCTTAATCCTCCATCATCATTTAACAATGAGCTGTCTAGCACTGTAAGTCCTCTGATAGAACTTACCTTGAGCAATCTCAACACGAAGGAAGCTATTTTCCTAGAGGTGAAAGTTGCAGCTAAAGTGAAGAATGATCCTCTCAGTCAAGTTATGAGTGATATTGTGTGTTTTTTTAGTCTCGATAAAGAAGGGCCTTTTAAGAAGCTAGAGAATTGCTACACTTATCAAGATACTATACAAGTGAAGCTAGCAGACCTAAGTCATGTGATGTATGCAGTGATTGCAGTACAGGCAAACAAACTCCAGCCTCCAGCCACTAATGTCTGGGACTACATTCACAGAACTGTCTCAGTTGGAATTTATGGTCCCAAATATATTCATCCATCTTTTACAGCAGTTTTTGCAGTGTTTGGTCATAATTACATTCCAGGAAAACTTACAATTTGTGATATAAAAAAAGGAGGGAAAAATATGCCCCCTGTAGTGTTTCAGCTGTGGGGAAAACATACATTTCTGCTTGAAAAGCCCCAAGATCTAAACATTTCTTTGGTGTCCTGTGATCCAGATTTTGAAGTGAAGATGGAAGATGAAAGCAAAAATATTAAAGAGGAGGAACTGAAAACTGGTGAAATGGTCCGCCAACAATTCCTGTTTTCCATGCTAGGATGTCGGGAGATGCATTTCTTTGTTTTTCTTGTTCAGATTAAAGTCTCAAAAAGTAGCCAAGTAACACAGTTCCATGTTACGACCCCTGATCCAGCTCCAAAATTAAGTGGAATTATCAGTAGGCCACAGCGCTTACAAAAACGCAAAGAAATCAAGTCTGCACCTTTGCTTTTAATACCAACAGTTAGATACCCAAAGTTTCAAAACAAAATTTTGAATGTTAATACTTATGGAGTGGCTTTGAAAACTGTGCTACGTCAAAATAAAATTGACTATTTGCTGGAATACTTTAAAGGAGACACAATAGCACTTCTTGGTGAAGATAAAGTAAAAGCCATTGGACAAGCTAAAATAAAAGAGTGGTACGTAGGAGTACTCAGAAGAAAGATTGGTCTTGTACACTGTAAAAACATAAAAGTGATTTCCAAAGAGCAAGCTATGGACACTACTGACAGTGAACTGACAACCAGGAATCTTGTTGAACAGATTACATTGCCATTTAAAAAGCTGACTTATATCTACTCAGTAGTTTTATCTACAGTATCAGAGAGTGTTTATGACTGGAGAGCTTTGGCTGAGGTTCTAGGGTATTCAAATATATCTTTGGATGACTTTAATGAGGCACATGGTGATAAAGAATCAGACAGAGTTGCGCATGTTGTGAAGAGGCTAAAGGAAGACTGCCATGCTAACAAAAAAAAGAGACTATTCCTTTATGAGCTCATTATTGTAAGTATTGAACAAACTGACTTGGTTATTGGAAATGCATTGCCAGGAGGCAAGTCAGTAGTAATATATGAAAAAGAAAATGTTGTCCTGCACCTTCATAGGAACTTTTACAACCTGAACATATTACTAACTGTTGCAGATACTTAAGGGTGGAAGATGCATCCAGACTCTTATGAAAAATAATACTTTAATCCATTCATTTTAAACAGTATTCTGTAAACATACCAGGAATCTTGCTCATGTAGTACATGGACAGGCCATGATTGAAGTAGTTTTGTCTTTTGTCATGGAAATCATGAATCAATAGTAAATTGTTTACCTAAGCAATTCACAGTCCTAATTAGAAGCAATTAATAACCACACAGTGGGAGAACTCTGTTATTAGTATTTCTGCCATAAGATGTATGTCTAAGATTGCCTTATAGTTTTAAAGCAAGGAAACTGTGACCTAGCTGTTTGTTGAAGACAAGATTTTCTGTCCACATTTGACAATTTTAGTGTTGCAGCCACCTAAGGACAACACTGAAAATATTTTAGTACTTATTTTCAGTGGTAGCAACTTATATGAGGGTTGCTCTGAATGTGATGCCTCCTATTTTATTATATTGGCCCACAAAGTCAGATGAAGATGTTGGTGGTGTGGCAGTAGAGGTTGAACTTTCCTGACAATATTCCATTACATTTTTTTACTACATGACAGATGGCAGCAGAGGGGCAGTCGATTTTGCCAAAGTGTAAAGGATTTTGGTACTGTGTACTACTGTCTCCTTCTCAGTAGTGTGACTTCAGTATTTTATTCTAGATGGGCACTAAGTATAGGAGGGTTTAGGATCCATATTGACTATTTTTTGGTTGGCTACATTAGCCAAACATCTTACCTTCCGAGAGTTCTACTGTTTCAATGAGGATTTTTAAAGAACTTTTTCAACTAAAATATACAAGTAGCTGTTTTCTGGCAAAAAGTTGCTATTGTATTAAAAATCAGTATCTGAAAGCTGAGGAACTTTTCTGGTTTTGGTTCTTGATATTGTATTGACAAGCCAATATTTTCAGTGGAACATTTTGCTATTAATTTGAGGAGAAAAAAAAATTAATAACCACCACCCATTTTCTCATTAGCTCTTGAGGAAATAAATAAGAAATGATAATGCAAGATTTCAGGGCTTTGCTCCTGGAAACATTTTAATTTGTTTGTTCTTGAAAGCTCATTTGGCATGGGGAAGTGAGGACTCCCATTTCTGTGTAATGACTGGCAAATTATCCATTGTGGGAGGAGTAAATCAAAAGGTGCTGGCCAGTGTAATCAGTGTTCTGGAAAAGCAGTAGACTAAGGACCACATCTTAGTATAACAGTACTTTAATTTCAATTTCATACTCTGAGATAAGTTGATGTCCCTGATATTTTTGTTGAAGAAAAATATGTTTCCTTCAGGATCCCTTAGCTGGGCAATATCCATGTGAAACTGGAATGCTGAAGCAGCTGAATGCCAGCCTCATTTTTTCTTAAGCTTATGCGCAGCTTTCCTATGGAATTATTGGCAACACATTTTTATTGGAAAAATATTTGTCAGCTTAAAAATGTAGACTAGCGCTTTGAAGACAAATGACAATGATGTTTGTAGGAAGTTCTTTTTTGAAGGAACACTAATGAAAATGATTGTTGCAGGCACTTTTGAAAATAGATTGCCAGGGATTAGTGGCCCGTCTTACCCAAGACACCATCATTTTGACATCAGCTGTGAAGCTTGGCAAATACTGGCGGGAGCTTGCGGAGAAGCTAGCCCGACTCACAAAGCAGCAAATAGAGGCTTATGAGGTACCCCACCGAGGGAAAAGTGGAGCAGTAGCTCTGGAGGTAAGGCTCTGGGTAACGTAGTGTGCACACGTACTCCTTTGCAGGGACATTTCTTCTTCCCTGCAGTGTGAAATTCTTTCCTTTTATAGTTACAGCCTCTGTATTTAGTTTGTAATCTATTCAATGCAAGGAATTATCATCAGGTTTTGCTTGCAATTATTTAGATTTTCATTTGAAGCTAGTTGTACAGTGTTGTGCCAAATTAATTTGCTGTGGAGATCCTGGTCTCTCTTTATCTTGAGTTTCACATCTTCACTTTCCAAACCAGGGGTCACTTTCAGTCCCTTATTTATTCACCTGCCATCACATTTTTAATCTTGCCCATTCCTCTGTCTTTTTCTTTCCCAGCTGCTGTCATTTCAGTTGCAGTAAGGAAGACCATCCAGTCCTTGCATGAGCCTCTTCAAATCACCCTCAGTACAGCTTTTGCTCTCTCCACTGAAAGCAAGCTTAACTCTGCTATTAACACTTCCCTGTTCTGTGTCTGTGTCAAATATGTCACTGTCTAACTCAGACAAGGCAGTGTTACAAGAGGCTGGAATCTCTGACACCAATTCCACTTCTGTCCTTTTATATGCCATACATGGCAAACCCTGTTTTAATTTTATAGTTTGCCACATAGCTCATAATATTTGCTCTCTGTTGTAAAAGCATTCTAGTTAAATAGAAGTATGACTTCTAAATAAAAGCCAATTGTCCTCTCAAATGTATTTTAGTGTGTATACACTCAAGAAGCAACTTAGGCACCTAAGTATATACCTAGTGCTATTTGAAGATGCTCAGAGGCATCCATAGCATTCATGCAATGTGACAGATGTGTCATAAGACTTAGGTTGGTCTCATGCCCACACCTCTGACTTGAGGGCCAGCCTGTACTCCTGACACACCTTAGCCTGGGCAGCCAACTTTCTTCCTGCATTACTCTACTTAGTATATCCACTGTCTCCCACAGAGTTATGTGCCAACAACTGATAGTTCTCAGACTGGGTTTTACATTGAGCATTCTTTTATGTGTATCACTGAATGTTGCTAAACATGACTTTTCTGCTTGAGCTTTGGCATTTAGGATCGACTCTTCCTTTGCCTGTAATATCCTCTGATTATTGCAGGTAATGCACGTTATCCAGTCTGAATCCCCTCTCTGTTGTTAGGTACATCTTGGTACCTAACAAATTGCTTCTATTTGCCATTCACACCTTTATAGCAGCTAAAGATATTCTTTCTTCCTTTTTCTTTCCCTGTAGCTGATTCTCCCTGTTTTCTGTTGAGTATATTTTTCTTTATGCGGTCTAAATCCACTGAGTCTTTAATCTCAGTCTTATCTGCTTTGTGATTACTATCAAGAGATTTCTGCTCTGATTGTTAACCACCAGTTCTTACTCACTTTGAATGCCTTGCTCCAACTCCAGACCCATATTTGACCCAGATTCCATACGTTCACATATAATGTTCTGCATTTTCTGCAAAATTCTATCATTACTATTTGAAAACATTTCCTACTTCTCTAATCTTGCTTGTCTCTTTGAGCTGTTTCATGGTTTTGCTTTGTTTTATTGTTCTGGGTACATTACTTGTGCATGGATGCACATTTCTCCTTACATTTTATGTTATTATAAAACTCGGCTCTACCAATCCTTTGTCTACTACTGTCTTCCCAGTGAAAAAAAAAGTGACCTTGTAATTAGCTCTATTTTTGCACTAGTGTGTGAATGACTGTCACTTCCATTTTTAACTTACATAGTGCCTTGTCTAACTTCTCAGACTTTTGTTTTACTTGCTAAGCTTCCTTTGTTTGACAAAATCACAGCTTTCCTGAGCAAGAATTGTAGAGTTCACTATACCTGAGCATGTGTGACCCCACTGGCCTCCATGGTATTCGTAAATCCTTTCTTCTTAGCTACCAGACAGTAGAATCAATACAATCTTAAAACACTTTTTTGAGCACAATGAGTGCAACGTATATATACACGCATATATATGATATTTACTTTGTTATATATATATTTACTTTGCTTCAAATATATAGGCATTATATATCTGTCTGTGTACATTCCCACATAATATGTATCATAGTATAATAAACCACCTACAAGATTCTCCACTTTCCCATGACAGCATCTTATGCCTGAAGATAGTACAGTCAAGTTCATCACATAAAGCCAGTAGCAGATCTCTGAACTTCTCAGTGGTCTAGTGAATTGAACCTCTGTATTCAGAAAACAGTACTCTGCTTATAAAATCTCTTGTGTTTGTTCAGTGGGAGTGCCTATGTGGGATGCAAAATGAACACAGCTAATGCAGTGTAAATTCATATCTGTGTGGGAAAGCCCCCGTGACTGTTACCAGGCTAGTGTTAGTCTGATTACTTATTACAGATTGATTGCTGTTCATCAAGTTTACTTAGAAGCTATAAAAGAAACCCCATTAAAAAAATCTTATTCTGGCCTGGAGTTTTCCAACTGAAGTGGTTTTTTTTGCAGATAGTAGTATTTGGTGTGCAAGTGGAAAACTAAGCAAAGATGAAGGAGTAATAAGTTCTGACTAATTACTGACTATTGTCTGAAAACATTTACCAATTAATTAATCAAGGACCATGCTCCATCAGAAGGATTAATTGGCCAAAAAATGTTTCTATTTCTAAACTGAGTATTTTCCTTAGTGGGAGAAATCTTCTCTCAGATGATCACAAAGACAACTTGAGGTGCATACAATTGATGCCTAGCTTTTGCAGTGCTTTTCATCAGTAAATTCCAAATCACTTTATGGAGAATGTAGGTATCATTATTATCTACTCAGCAGAGGCAGTGGGAGCAGAGGGAAAACCGAGGCACGTAGCTGAGATGTGATTTGCCCAGCACGCTGCAGTGATTTAATGGTTTGCCTTAAAAATCTGCTTTGTTGAAATTCAGCAGTGTCAAACCTGATTTAGTTCAGCCATTGCATTAGAGTGTGTGGATGTGGAGAAGGACCTACCTCAGAAGCCTGGTCTGCAATATTAGTTAGGTGTGATGAACGTGTGGGTTACTGCCACGTTGCATTACTGATGACCAGTTCATAAAGTTTTTGATTCTCAACATTTTTCTTTTGTCCTGGAAAAAAAAAGATCAGTTGAGGAAAGCACGTTTTGTATTTTAGGCATGTTTCAGACAATTCTCTGATTGTGCAGTGTCAGACTGACCTTCAGCATAAGTCAAAGCATAGCATCTTTTAATATTCCGTCTTTTCATGTACTAGTAAGGATCACCAGACAGGAGCCTGTCCTCTAATCTTTCAAATAGCCTGGTCCAGCAGGCTAAAAGAAAAGGAAGCAGGAGACAGAGAAAAGGCATAGCCACTGGTAGCATATCAGGAAATCCCAGCTTTTCTTGTTGGCTATGTTGCTTATCAAGCTAGAAGTAAGAATAAAGAAACTCTCCAATCTCATCACCCATGCAACCATAGTGAGGTGTTTTTTTCATTAAAATATATTGCAACATCATGTATTTGCAGTTGTACATAATATTTATATTATAAATATTTGTTTGTTTGCTTGTTTGTTTTCTACTCATAATAGCACCTTATAAAATGAAACAATTCCTTATTTTTCATTTCTTCCAGCAACTACCAAATTACTTTTCTTCCTCCCTTTTGTAACCTTACAGTTATAACTTGAGACTGGCTTGCTTAAAGTTAGCAGTAGGCACCATTCATTTTGGGTAATGATGTTACCCTTCTCTCCCGTAGGGCTTAAATGACAAACTTCACCCAAAGCATTGGCACTTTCCACCAACTAATCAGACTGTGAGGTGCACTACCAGGGAAATTAATTATATGGGTTTTTGCATTTAAGGATGGATGAGAAAGGCAGTAGATGATGAGGGAGATACTGACAGAAACTACAGTAGAGTTAATATTGGAGTAAGTTAGGAGTTAATTCTTAGCCCAAATGTGGAGAAAAGTTCAGAACCACAGGCAAAGGAATTTCCTCCAGCTACTTGATTTCTCAAATAATCAAATAAATAGGGCTCAGAGTAAGGAATTGGAGCTTTAGATTTTGTGTTGTAAATTCACAGGACAGGATATTGAAGAAATAACCAATTTCCTTCTGAATTATCCTTCAGAAACATGACAATTGTTTCTCCATTACAAAAGGGAAAAAGATAAAAAAAACCTTTTAGAATTAAGTGACTTCTGATCACTTCTGTGTGTATGTATACATGTGTACACATCAGTTCATGTGCTTTTATTACTGTGCATAACTGTATTTTTCTCAGAACAGCATACGACAGTACCATTTAGGAAAGTGAAGGGTTTATTTGTGGCTTTGTTTATCATCCATGCAACTGCTAATTAAATTGCTGTTTGTTTGTTAAACCTCTGTTGCCAATGAGGAGAAGGGAGCTAGTTGTCTAAGCTAAATTTTCAAAATTAGCAGATGGGAAGACAAGCTTTCTGTTTGTAAACAAGAGCAAACTTACTCTGTACATCAGCACTTCGAAAGATGCAAGTCTAGCTTGGTATCTGAATCATGCTGCCATATATCTTAATTAATGTCACAAGGTAAATGACAAATTACAGCTGGGAAAGATCTACTCCATATTTTTTGGCATAAAATAAACATATTGTAATTTGTAATAAGGAGCAATGGTAAATTGTTTTTGTTTCTTTTTTTTAATTTTTATTATTATTTCCTTTATTTGTTCTAGGACAGTTTTTAAAATAGCATGTCCTAATTTTAAGAATTTAATTGTAAATATTTTTTATTTTCCTGCTCTTTGAGCAGTTTTATTTGTTTGTTTGTTTCTATTTAGTTTTGCTCTATTAGGCAGATCTTTCCGTTGATGTCACCAGAAAATATTTTTGTAAAGATAAGAACTATGTTTAAACATTCCAAGCTTAGCAGGGGGACAGTGGAATCTTGAAAAAGTGGGGCTTTAACCACCAAAAGCACAAGTCAAACTCTAAACAGGGAAAGTGCTATTGGATGTATGTGTTTCAAAAATGATCAAGAGGAAAAGCATTTTCCCTTCTATCCTTGTGCTTTTAGTTTTACTTTCAGACATAGATGTATTTTGACTTGGTGATAGTTATCTGCATGAAAACATTGTCTTTCTCTTATTTACTCCTCTGAGAATTCTAGAATTTCATATAAATGAAGTTCATGAGGTTCCTGGATTTTTTTAATGAATATGCCTTATATGATAAAGCATGTCAGTATGGCTAAAAGATGAAATAATTATTTTCTTTTTTTCTCTTTTCTCTGACTGTTGCAAAGATTTAGTTTTTTTTTTTTTCCTGCAATAGTTCAATTTCTGCAATTAAGCTTTTTCACATTTTCCCTTATTTGCAGATGATGTGGAAACCTGCATATGACTTTCTCTACACATGGGCTGCCCATTATGGAGACAGCTACAGGGATGTCTTACAAGACCTGCAATCAGCCTTGGATAAAATGAAAAATCCAGTTACAAAACAGTGGCGAGAGTTAACTGGAACGCTGATTCTTGTGAACTGCATGGAAGTTTTAAGGGCAAGTGCTTTCTCCAGAATGGAGGAAGAAAACTAGGCTATCAAGATATGTTTTTGGAAAATCTGGAAACTACTGTTATTTGTGTTTCAGCAGTGCTTCCAGAACAGGACTAAATGTTGTTGATGTTGAGTCTAGTCCCATGGTTCTCAGCTACAGCCATCCAAGATTGCCAGGCCTTGCTCATAGCTACCGAGGAAATAAGAAAAGTGTGAGGTCAAACATGACTTGAATACTATAGGCTACATTCTACAGGGAGCTATTTCTGATTACACCGATTTCTAGGTGGAAATTAGTTCTCGAAACAGAATCATGCATGGATGAGTGCAGCCCATGGGGCGTATGTTTACATTGTTTTCATTGGGGCATTAAAATCTAAATATTTAAAACATTTTAATTGTTGTCCCAGATCTTCAACTCTAAGAGGATAGGTACATGATAACCTAGAAAAACTAGGATTCTTTGTCCTAAACTGGGACTAAATTAGTCTTCTACCAAAACAGTAATTCAACAGTTATTTACACTTAAGGCAAAGGCTTGTGCTGTGCGTTCCTTCCAAAACAGCTTTTGATTCATTTTATGGAGACTTAAAAAGAGACAGGCCGCGTAGTAGTCAAGGTCAGTTGGTTTGTTGATGTAGCTCTAAAGGGTTATCTTTTTTATTTTGTCCAGAAATACAGGAAGCTTTCATAGTGTACATTGTCCATCCCTCTGATTATTTGCATATTCTTTCTCTGTTATTGTTAAATAGGGAAGACTGGCTTGGTAGATATAAGAGTTGTAGACTGTTTATAACCTCTTCTACTGATCATTCTTTTCAACCTTACTGTATGAAGAATATGAATGATGGCTATTATTTTCTCAAAAAAAAAAAGTTAGCAGTGGGGTGCTTTCTAGATTTTTTTTGCTGCAATTAATTTTCATTAGTCATATGCTCTAAAAAGAACCTCGCTTAGACATCAACAAAAATCTTACAATTACTGGGTAGCTTATAAACACAGAAAATACAGGCTGAATAATAGCTACAGACTAACCAACTTGATTGTAATTATTATTTTTTATCATAAACTTCTAAATAAATTTTTAGTTAAGTAGAAGCTTCAAAAGGTTAAAGCCATTTTAAGCATCTTTAATCAACATTCATTCAGAAACATTAGCAAATACTCATGACAGCTGGGAGAAAAGAAATCTGGGTTCTGTCATCACTTGCCCTTGACAAGACAAAGACAAATTTTTTTGGAGTATCACAAAGGAGTAGCATTACAGTTAAGAATCTGTGCTTCTGCTGTTTTCTTAGATGACCTCTACTAACAAGGAAGGTTTTGTGATTCTAAAACCAAATAGCACATGTAAACATTTTTCTTCCCCTCCTCTTTTCTCCAACCTGCTTTCTTTTATATTTTCTTTAAGCTTTCCCATTGCATTCATGGCACAGAAAGGAGTCTGAGGAAAGAGCTCTTGCTCGGGTAACCAAAAAGCTCACTCAACAAAAGACCCTTAAGCAAGAAGGCATGACTGAATTAGCATGCAGGCAAGTCATTTGGCTTCAGTGGACTTGCTTTTGATTTGCAGTAGATTACTTAAGACTATAGAACAGTAACTGTCTTTGTTTATGGATGAAACCTGGAGAAAAAGGATACAGATTGTCAGAAATTCCTGTTGTTTCAGGTGTTAGCACCTATTTTGTACCTTGTCTCCTCTAGTTTGAAAAAGAGCTACAAAGAAAGTATAAAACAGCATTCTCTTGTTAACTTGTGCTTCTGTGCAGAGACCAGCTGTTCTTCCCTGCTTGCAGTTATGAAGCCCCCAAAAGGGGAAAAAGCATCGATTGGTTTTGTTGTGCTGATGGATAAGGAAAAGGTGCATACTAGTTCCTTTTAAAGTAGGCTTCTTTAAAGGTAAAATGGTAAATTGAAATATTAAAATTATAAATTTAAAAAATAGAAATCCAATTAAAATAAATTATTTAAAATAATCCTTAAACATAGCACTGCATGCCCCTTGTGAAAGTTTGTGTAGATTTTCCAGATTTGGTCTCAAGGCTAGTTCCTTTCATTGATGTGAAACAACAGCAAAATTGTTCCTGCTCAGAACAAGAGTTGAATTTGGCCTGGTAGATTTAGTAAATATTGACTTAGTGAGTCAGTGTTCTCCTTAGCTTGCAACATTAAGCAACTGGTCTTTCAAGTATATTTCTTTAAAAGGAAATTTACATCTGTCCGTAGTTGTGCTGTACCCCATGCTCTGTATACTGTGAGATTTGGTTGTTAATTGTTCTCCCCATTTCTTCTTCAAGCTTCTGCTCATATGAATGAAATGTGCACTCGTGCAATATTCTGTTTACTTTAGCATCCCACACTGGATACATGAAATAATAGGTATTAAAATCCCATATTTTATTTAGTGCTCTAGTATTCAAAACCACAAAATGCCAGCTGAGAATGAAAGCAGCTGCATGTAGCAGCAGCACACATAGGGGAGCAAATGGGTCTGGTAAACACACTGTTCTTGACCTTTTCTCCTTTCTTCCCACTCTGTCAAGAGAAAACAGCTTTCCCATGAGCCTGCGTACATACCTTCCTGGGTTTCTGCAAAGCGGGTGAGATTAATAGCTCTCTGAGAGGAGACAAGGCAAAATAAGCCTGGTCCTTGCCTTAAGTGACCCTCTGTTTCCAGTTTCCGTTCCATTTCCCTTTGGATGTGTAGGCAGACAAGGCCCTTTCACCATTCTTCTAGCATCTGGGTTGGTACGGTTCTTAAACAGATGAAAAATGTGTGAGCACATTTTATGATTTCACCTAACAATGAAAACTGGAAAAATAATTCCTGCAGCTCTGTCTGCCCCTGGGTAGGGTAGACATACTGTATGGTGGGCAGCAGTAAGGAGCTGCCACTCACACTAGAAATGCTACTTTTTTTTTTTTTCAATTAAGAAGCCATTCCTGTTCTTGCAGTGCGGAGACGACTCAGCTCTGTGCCATTTGATGGCACACTGCAGTGACGTGTTTCTAAATTAACAACTGTCAAGACAGGAGAGAAAAAGTAAATTATTCCTCCATGGGTTCCTGTCCTCCGTTTGGGTTTGGGGAAAGACTCAGTTCCTTAGGTTTAATTTTTTTTATTTTTTTTTATTTTTTTGAAAGTAGATGCAGAGGAAAAGGGAAGTTTCTTTTAAAATATAAGCAAGGGCTACTCTCCAAGGCAGCCTCCAGATTGCGGGCAGGGTAGAGATGTTCTTTGTGGACTCAACCAGGGAGGAAAAGAGAAGGCAGCAGCCACCCCTCTCCTGCTGAGGCCAAAGAAATGGGAAGAGGCAAGTTTCTCCTTTAAGTCACTTTCTGATACTGATTTTTCACAATTTTTCCTCATTAAACTAAGCAGCGTATAAAGCAAACACTAAGCAGCTCCGAAGGAGCAGCTCTGCTTTTTTTTTTTTTTTTTTTTTTGTGCTGAATTGACTGTAAAGACTTATTCTTAAAGCATTTTGGACTCAGTAAATGATCAAGCCAACAAATATTTCCTGAATGATTGTTCAAAGCTAGGGATGGTTATACTGTGTTGTCATCTTTCTGCTTTTTCATTTTGTTTGTGTTCTAGCAGTGAGAATACCCATGAAAAGAAGCAACAGAGAGTATGAGGGCTGGATTTTTTTTCCCCTCAGAAAAGCATGTATCAAAAGGTATTCTGTGCATATT
This sequence comes from Numida meleagris, assembly GCF_002078875.1. NCBI lineage: Eukaryota > Metazoa > Chordata > Aves > Galliformes > Numididae > Numida > Numida meleagris. Next base: position 29,845,559 of record NC_034410.1, on the reverse strand, counting down.
ATGAGAGAGTATCCCGTCTGTTAAAGCCTCTGGAGAAGTTCTATAGCAATTGTAGATATGTAAAGAAAATGTTAGTCCAGTGCAGGTGGTAACTGTTGTTCCTGATAGCTCTCTTGCTGTCAGTAAATATCTACAGACAGTATGGGACATAGTCTTCAAAATAACCTGGAGATTGTTCTTAGTATATATGTGCCATTTTATACGTGTTGCTGATGTATATATGTTATCTATTTTTTTTAACTAACAGTATATATTTTTAAACAAAATAAACAAGGAAAGATGATATTGTTCACTGGAATTTTGTATGAATTTTATGTTGCTTATGGGAGTCAAAGAAGAGAGGTCAAAGACCATGGTTCAGTTAATACCTGAGAAATGAGTAATGCCCATACGTACTTTCCTTCATTTGAAAGTTCTGTGCTAAAAACATGGATATACACTCATTTTAGTCTGTTTATAAGCAGAAGTAAGTGGCTTATATTGCTCCCTGAGGCAGCAGAATGAACCAACTGCTGAGAGCAGGGCTATCTGCAGAAGTGATGGGGCAGCCAGTTCCCCTTGCAGGGACATGTCCCAGAATGCGCTCCTTTCTGTGGCAGAATCATGCCAGCAAGTTTGAAGAGGTGAACCTTTGTTTGAAAAGGTCATTCAAAACTAGCATAAGCTTCTGAACCTTTGGAAGAAAGAGATAATGCTACTTTTCAGATTTAATTATATATTTATCTCATTTTTCTCAAATCAAATTGTTACTGGATGTCCTTGTCCAGTAAGACAGTCTATATATTAGATCCTCAATTAACAATCATGATTTTAATTTAAAACTAAGTGGCAGAAATTACTATACTGACTGGAAAGTGCATTTACATATTCATTCAAAATCCCAGGTTTTAAAATGTAAATGAACTGGCCTGCATGGAATAAGGACAGCAACAGAATAGTCCCAAGAGCAGGCAAATACAAAGGGCATTCAGCTCCATTCCATAACTGCAGCATTTTAAGCATTACAATCTTGGTAAATTCAGAACAAGATCTAAAATGTAGCCTTGACAAATACAATACACTGAGAAAAAAGAAAATCAGGACTGACAGGGAGGAAGTGAACAAACAATGACTGTTCAGTATGTCTCGTAACAGTGAAGTTATCAGGCTGTGGGTTTAAAAATAAACTGAAGTACCTTTTCACACAGCAAGGAATTGCTGAATGAGTTGTTACAGGAAGTTTTTGAAGAAAAAACAGAAATTGGTGCAAAAGGCAGTTAGCCAAATTTATGGAAAAAAGTACCATATGGAGGTGATGGTCTGTGTACAGCCACCAGCTGAGTACAATGCAGAGTCAGATAGCGGGAACGCAGCAGGAAGAAGAACATCCCACACTCATTGCATTCCTCACAGTCTGTCCTGGAGACTGTGGGGCTGGAGCAGGCAGGCACCTGCTTTCACCCTGACCCTCCTGCTGCTCTAACAACCACCAGCCTTACATGGTTGTCACATCCCAGCAGGCTCCTTTATGCTGCCCTTGTGCCTCCATACAGGAGATAGCTTGTGAATTTATTCTGCAGTGATCATGGCCACTTTCCTGGTCCATTGCTTCAGGTGCCAAGAGCAGCAGGTTGGAATGAGTTACCATCCTCTGACCTGGATGCTAGAGTCTAGATAGGGAAATAGCAACCCATCCAGACTTGCCCTATGGCCTTTTTCTCTTTCAGGATCCAGCACAGCCTTATGTCCTGCATCAGAGAAAGCATTAAGGAGTTGGAGGATGTAAGGAAAAATGGAGTAGCAAATTTTAAAAGTAATCTCTCATGAGAAGACTTATTTCATAATTCTACTCACAAGTAGGATATGTTGGTTTTGGAGTCTGAAACCATTTTGTATAATGCCACCCTCTATTCTCCATACAAAAGCTTCTGCTGTTATTAATAAAGGAGATTTAATAAAGCAGTTAATGTATGGTTTAATAATGCTGCTGATAAAACTAATTGTGCGTAACTAAAAAGTTCTCTCTGGAGTCCCTTTTGCAGGACAGTTAAATAGGATTATCAAATCTTAAAAAAAAAAAAAAAGAAACCCACGAAAAAACCCCACCAAAAAAACCACCCAAAGCCCTGAAGCTCCTGCAAAAAGACGTCACAAAGCAAGAGGGAGCTGGGAAGTTTTCCTGAATAAATTACAAGGCTTAGTCATATTGCCAGGGGATTAGCTCATGGAAACAGAAATCTGAATGGGCTCTGTATGCCTGCAAGAATCCGTAAAGGTTTTAGGTCAGAAGCCCCATTTTCACACAGCTCTTTTTCTCGACCTGGAGACCTCTAGCCAGCATGATGACTTCAGTGGCAGTCTGCATACACTGCATGTCAAGATATCAAACTGGTATCAAACTACTAAAACTAAATGGACAAAATAGTACAAAAACTAAACGGACCTTGCTGTTTCCTCATTTTTATTTGCCTATAAAGGACAATAAACATAAAACAATAGAGATGGTGCAGCTGAGAAAGAGAGAATGATTTGTGGGAGCTGTTTCTGCATGTCCTCCACCACAGGTGCTGGTTAGAAATGTTCACAATGCCTTGGTTACACGGACCCTTCTGCAAACCATGCTGTTAGCCTTCCCTGGCTTGCTAACCCCTCTAAAACCTTCTCAGAGAAGCTCTTCCCGTCCACATGGCCTGACTAGCAGCCATTCAGTGTGCACTCCCACTCCACCTCACAGCCCCACTGCCCTCCCTCACCCACCACCCTGGGTTCTGGCTTTCCCTAATCCCCCCACTCCCTCTGACCCCAGCCCTCTACACCTTCTCTATCTCCCAAAGCTCCTCCTACTAATCTGGACCCCATCTCCAACTGTTCCCACTCTCCAAGCTTTCTGCCCCCTGCAGAGCAGCTCTGTGAACTTCTCTCCAGCTTGGCTGCCCCATACCCAGCACTTCACAGCCTTGGAGCATTTTTACAAACCTGGTCATCACCCCTTCCTACTCTGGTCAGCTGGGTGTGATGCTCTCCTGTGAGCATCACAGTGGCTGAGCCCAGCCCTTTGTTTGGCTGTGATTAGGAACAGAGGCCAGGATCCAGTTCCTGATGATACTGAAAACAACCTGGGCGCAGGCTGCACTAGCCAAAAAGCATCAGGAAAGAAGGGTAAAAAAAAGCTGTGTTATTATTATTATTTGGATGATTGCTATTTTTGTCTATTAGTATTATATCAATGGATTGTTTGACATTGAAGCACTGAAGATTTGTTATACAATGATTTTGAATTACACAGAAAGTGAAGAAAAAGCACAAGAAGCAAAGTGAGGGTAGAAAAACTTTTTCTGGAGGACACTCAAAGGATATATCCATTCCAAACTCCAGTTCAGGCCTCATTCATTGAGCATTTCTGCCTTCATAGATATCTGGCTTATTGTTAATTACTGTGCTAGTTAAGAAATATAGTTAACAAGGTTCATGCTGGGTATTAGGAAAAGGTCCTTAACCAGAGGGTGATGGGCATGGAAGAGGCTCTCCAGAGCAGTGGTCACAGCACCAAGCTGCCAGAGTTCAAGAAGTGTTTGGACAATGCTTTCAGACATAGGATTTGAATTCTGGGTGGTCCTGTTAGGGGTTGGAGACACCTTCACATTACATGAAGACACATGATGGACCTTTAGGGCAAAGGAACTAGCCTGCATTGCAAATACAGGCCATAAAATGTGATGAGGTATAATTTTGTAAGAGATGTTTTTATTCACTTACCAGTGGACCTCAGAGACAGGATGTTTTTGCAGAAATCCTAACTGCTGTAATTCTTCTATTTCAGCCTTGGAAATGTACATATGGCCAATAAAAATAAAAGCTGGGAAATATCTTTGGCAGACAAAGGCACTGATAAAGAATACCTCTGTCTGTCTGTATCAGGCCCAACTGTAAGTAAGACCTGAGACTGTAGCACCCAGTCAGCAAATTTGTCTTGTAAAAAAACAACAGTTAAATAATCCAAGATTCTTTTCTAAGTAATGTCAGATGCATGTCTAGAATGGGCAGTAGCAAGAATTTTGACCACATCTTACTAATTGAAATATTATTTCATATTTCACTATATAATTGGATCACTCCCAGTGTAGACAGCTTTCTTATACCTATAATTTTCAGATAAGCTGTCTCTAGTAGAATGTTTCTTTCGCTGTAGGTAAATAACATCCCAGGCTAGTTAATCTAAGGGATAAATCTTGATACTACAAGCCTTCAAAAAGAGTACTGGCTTTGCATAAATTTTTTTCTCTTAGCTCCAATTACTTTTGTTCTCATGGATACCCTTTAACTTAGAATACTGCCACTAGCCCTCTCTTTTTCTCATTAAGGCAATAGGGACTCATTAAAAAATGTGTACAAGCTAAGGATAGTATGGCCCTTCATTACATGCGGTAATAATAGTTTTCACTGGACCTATTAAAATATCTCAGTTGTATAGACAAATTCGCCTGTATTCTACTAGTTTTATTTATTGAGTTACACTTTAAAGAATGTATTCTTGCAAATGCTAGTGGAATACCCTTCTGCCCCCCAAAAGGCACACTATTTCCCTGTACTAAATGGCTCATACCACAAAACATCATTTTTCACTCTTATTCTTTCCGAAAAGGAACATAATGTTTTTAAAAGAAAAATTTTTTTCTTTTATTCCTCTTTTTCCTCCTTTTCTGTGCATTAGAGGGACTCAGGATTTGGTAGAGAGCACACAGGAACAATTTTGTGGGAAATTCTGGCAGCACATGACTGAGATTACAATGACCCCAAAAGTGCTTACACAAATGCTGAGAGGAAGCCAGCATAGAATCATAGAATCATAGAATCATAGAATTGCTCAGGTTGGAAAAGACCTTCAAGATCATCAAGTCCAACCGCAACCTAACCATACTACTCTAACTCTAACAACCCACCACTAAATCATGTCCCTGAGCACCACATCCAAACAGTTTTTAAACACATTCAGGGATGGTGTCTCAACCACCTCCCTGGGGAGCCTGTTCCAGTGCTTAAAAACCCTTTCTGTAAAGAAAATTTTCCTGATAGCCAACCTAAACCTCTCCCCGCGCAACTTGAGGCCATTTCCCCTTGTTCTATCACCTGTCACCAGCCAGAAGAGACCAACCCCGCTATCACTGCAATCACCTTTCAGGTATTTGAAGAGAGCAATGAGGTCTCCCCTCGGCCTCCTCTTCCCCAGACTAAATAGCCCCAGTTCCTTTAGTCTCTCCTCGCAGGGCATGTTCTCCAAGCCCTTCACAAGTCTTGTTGCCTTTCTTTGGACCTGCTCCAGTACCTCATTGTCATTTCTGTACTGAGGCTCTCCAAACTGAACACAGTACTTGAGGTGGGGCCTCACCAGTGCCGAGTACAGGGGCAAGATGACTTCCCTAGTCCTGCTAACCACATCATTCCTGATACAAGCCAGGATGCCATTGGCCTTCTTGGCCACCTGGGAACACTGCTGGCTCATATTCAGGAGGCTGTCCATCAGCACACCAAGGTCCCTTTCCGTCAGGCAGCTTTCCAGCCACTCCTTCCCAAGCCTGTAGTGTTGCCTGGAGTTGCTCTGACCAAAGTGCATAGTAAAGAGTAACAGGCAGAGAAATAAATTCTGGAAAACAACTTGACTGAAATGGAAATAAACAGTAATATCAGCCATTGTCTCAAATGACAGACTAATTAAAAACAGGGTGACTCTTCATCATTCTGGAGTTCTTTCTTTTTCCTGGATTTCATTTAGTGGAGGATGCTTCACAGTTTCCACGCATTAATGAAAAAATATGAATTCCTTTTTCTACATTTGTTTGGCTCATGCAAACTTCTTAAATGTATTCCTCTGTGGCTAGTACTCCCCATAAGAAAATCGCTAATTTTTGAGAATGCAGTAATCAAAGTCAAGCTTGCATAATCTTGCTAGTGTTCCTATTTATAATTAGCTTAATTAATGCAGGAGAGAAGCTCAGAGGAAAGTTTAGAAGGTTTCAGTACCTACAAAGTACCTACAGATATTTAAGCAATGGCATCCATAATCTCAGCCTTCAGACTTCTCTCATTTTTTTTATTCCAGTTGTTACAATTCCTCTCCTCTCCTCTCCTCTCCTCTCCTCTCCTCTCCTCTCCTCTGTAGCTTACTGGTTGTCCCTTCTCTGTCACTTTAGTATCAATTACTTGTCCATTATCATTACTATAAAGGCAACATACAATACTATAATCCTGTCTTTTTCCTTTATTACTCTCCTATTATGACTGCATCTCCTTCTACTACCCACACCTTTGGTATTGATGTAATCAGTGAAAAAGGATGTACTGTGGAAATCTGTAGTCTACTGCTGATAATATTTAAAGAGATTTATTACTGTGCTATTTATAGCAACCAATCCAGAAAGAGACAGCATCAGTTCTCTAATGCGCTAGGCATTGCGTAAAGTCAGAGCGAAAAAGCAGTTGTCAAGAAATCCTTGAAGCAACTGCAGAATTCAACTGTAAAGGGCACAGAGATGCTTTCTGTCTACACGGAGATGTCACAGCTATACACTAATTTATGACTGAACATGACTGTTATTTTAATACCATTAGCCACGTGATTCTGCAACAGCAGTTTGAGTAGCATGAATCTAGTTCTTCTCAGACAAGGATTGTTCACAGAAGAATAATCATGATCCACTGCACAGGACAAGTCAAGGAGATCAGTACGAAGTAAGGAACAGAAACTCATGTGGTCTAGCCCCAGTCACTGCTGTAGTCATCACTTGCATGGCTTACCGTGACTCCTTCTGTGCTGCTGAACTCACAATGGCCAATCTTTACCTTATCTGAGGGTCCAGACTGACCAGACCACATTGTTTTGAGCATTATCAACTTCCTCCCATTACTCACCTCTCAGAGCTCACATAACTATCAGTATAAAATATCAGGAAAAAATGAAAACACTTTCTACTCACTATGTGCTGTGAGATACTTCTGAGGCAGATCTGGTTTCCAGACATGCATCCTATTGTCTTGCTACATGTTGTCATGCTTTCATGGTCATCACCTTTTACAGAATGATACTTTTTTTTGACAGCTGTGGTAGCTGAAATTCACTGACCTGAAAGAGAACCAATCACACATTTACCTTAATTAGCTTCCTACTAATACAATGAGTAGAACCGACTGACTACAGGGTCAGAGCGTAGCTCAGCTGTCTCGTGAAATCCCACCTTGAATCTGTTTCTTTCTTTCCAGGAGAAGTCTGGCCATTCTCAATTAAAATAAGCATGGTTCAATTTTCTTGGAGAAAATGACAAAGAAAAACAGAGAAATAAAATAGGCTGGGATGATAAAAAAAATTCAGTATAACACAACACATTGTTACGTGGCATGTAATCATAGGCACTGTATTGGAAAACCTTGCCTTGGCTGCCTACAGCTGAGCACCCTGCCACTGCTGCAGGGCTTGAAGCAGCTGCTGCCCAGACAAAGTGGGAGAAGCAGCACTGCATGGGCATCGCAGCACTGTAGAACACAGAACACTCTCAGTGGGGAAGGTTGAGGTAGGAGCCATGACCTTACTGGGACAGCACCATAAAGCTGTGGTTGATTCATTCTGTACTAGAGGCTATCATCTTCAAAATTTTGCACTTTATGGAAAAAACTATTTAAAGTATTGTTGCAAGCATGCTTTGATTTTACATCAGAGATTATAAAGAATGAGCCACCCTTCTTACTGTCCAAGCCAGAAACATACTCTGCAGCTCCCTGTAACTGTAGAAATTGCTGTTGGACTTTTATTACAAAAGCCAGCAGGTATTTGAGGCACATTATAAATGTTGTTGGTTTTGCTAAGTTGTCTTTATATGGGTAGCCTCTTCTGGGACGCATACATCTATGACACAGTCTAGGTAACTAACTGTAAAATGCCCATTTGATGTCAGCAGCAGAATGCCAAGAGCAGGATAGGTTTAAAAGCAGTGCACCTGAGAGCAAAGCACAATAATTATTTTTCAGCAGAGCTCTATTTGGTCATGAGCTGTTTTCTTTCCAAAATATTTGCTGATCACAAGCTAAAACCACTGGGATCATTTTCAATCCTCTTAATTTTTATTGTAGAAGTAGTTGAAAATATGTTTAAAATAGTAATGAAAAAATACTGGTTTTTACATAAATGCCTGAGGTATATACAGTATCATTCTCATGAAGGATAAAAAGGGGTAGAGTGTGAGCGGGAAGTATTGGCACCACTTGCACTCTTAACATCTGGGCCTCAGGCTGAGCCTCCTGTACACAGCTGCCTTATACCTCAGAAGCTCACTATTTTTAGATGCTTAATTTGCCCTTTGAAATGGCATTTGCAAAGCACTGAATGAAAGGAAGAAATACTTCTCTCCCTCTTTGAACAGTTGCCTTAGCAGTGAGAAATGGCTTGAGAAATACAGAACAATTTTCAGAGATGTTCAGTTTAGTATAATTTTAACAATCCTTTTTAGGAAGGGGTATCACCCTCCTTTATGGACTTTGAATTATAGTTTAGTTTTATACCATAAAAGACCATAACATAACAGAAACAGTTGTTCATTCTCAGATGAAGGATGCCTCGCTATACACACAGACATATGGCCACTGGGAAGACATTCCAGCCTAATTAAAGTGGAATGCAAGAGAGAACACATTGTTTGTATACTTTTTACTCTAAATAGGGATGTAAACTTTCTTAGGCAGAGATCAGAAATTTTCTAAGCACTGGAGGATATGTTATCTTATGTTGTCACTAAGCCAGATGACCTCTCTAGAGTTTTCACTGTTTATGTCAGCAAAGAATTTTACTCAGTTGGACAAGTATCTTTTTCCTTATTTAATGAAAACCGCAAGTAACCTAAGTCAAGTGACTGAACCAGATTCCATCTCTTCATTTGCTGACTTATCATTTACTAGTGTTAACTGAGCAAGACAAATGCAAAATACTACAAGTGCATATTAGAATTTTGTTCTCAGAGACTGCTGTAAAAATTTTGAGACTCCTAAAGCCATGCCTGCATCACAACCATCACCAGTTCTAAACCTTCCAGCCACCTCCTGTTAAGATCTCAGTGGCAGCTCAGCCCAACCTTAACCTTTATTTTTGCTGCGTTAAATGTGTCTCCATCACTACTTCATGTCTAACAAGATTTCTGCTTTGTCCTATGAGCAAAGCAGAGCAGGAAACCTTCCCTGTAATATGAAGATCTTCACACTCACCTTCAAAGCATGTGATGTGAAACTGCCTTTCAGAGTCTGCCAGGGAAAGCAATAGAATCCCGCACCTCTGAAGTGGCAAGTTATTTGGAAGAGATTTGTTTCAGAGAACTTTGATAAAAACAGCAACCAGATCCAGATCTTTGATAGATTTTTATTCTTTGACTAAAATAAGAATTAAAAAAAATTAATTAAAAGGCCATTCACTAAAACAACACGTAAAAAATATCAAAGTGCATAGTTAAAAAGATCAATACCACAGACTTCCGTAGCGAGAAAACAGAATCATGGCAGGAGATTCAGATTCCATTAAAACTATTCAGATTTCCAGTAATAATTACTCAGTCTAGGATAATGTTAACTTTTTCAAAAAGAAGCGTGGGCTGTATATTTTCTTAGGTGCAAGTTTATTTTTCTCTTCAAAAAACAGGCAAAACAAAAGATCATCTTGTCTAAAACTATCACAAACTTGTTTAAAAGGGGGAAAGTAAACTATTCAACATTTCAAAATAGCCACTGATCTTCAGAATACTGCTGCTAACCATCTTAAGCTTTTTATTATAGAGTGCAGGAACCATTTACTTCATTTTACTGTACTTTTTATAAATTGTACAATTCTTATTTTTAACAAAGTTTCATGCAGTTTTCATACAGTTTAATTACTGCATTTGTATCAATACATTCTTTACACCTTTTTATTTGCATGATTAAGTGTAAACAATATTTTGGCACAAATAGGGTTTACAATTTTTGATGAACTTTGCATTATATAGAAGAAATAGAGTTTTGCTTATGACCACTACACTCTTTAAGATCAACTTTTACGCATTACTCATGGGGAAGAAGTCAAGAAACTGAAGTTCAGGGTAATTAAGGAAAGAAGGAATTGTGATGGAAAAATTTCCTGTTAGCTCAGTTTAATAAGCTGAATAGAAATATCCTTTTCCATGACTCCAGTGAATGAAATGTATCATATAAAAGCAAATAAAAGGAAAGCTGTCAATTCTGTAATATTAGCTGGGTATTGTTGCAGCTATAGTGTAATTCTGAACTAAAGAGTTAGTTGGTCTTTTAGTCACTCATATTATTTTAGTCAGAAAGCTTTTACATCTACCCATTAGTCATTAAACATAGGTAGAAACTGACGTCTCCTTCTGCACTCTCTTGTTTGAAAAATGCTGTCTCCGAGTGTGAGAAAATCATAGAACTCAAACAAAACTTTGTCGTAACAGAATAACTAAAGTGCCTAAAAATGTGTGCAATGGATTTATAATATGTGTGGTATCTCTGGAGAGATGAAATGAGAGCAGCAGGGGTGACTGAAATACATTTCAGAACACAGGGACTCAAATATCCCATTATTAGATGATAATTCAATCAGTAAATTCCTTGGGTTTTTTTTTAGGATTTTTGCACTGGGTTGCCATGGAGTTTTTATCTGGCTGCTGAGCTGTAAGTACAGATTACAAGCTGCACATGGTTTGTAGCTGTGGTACTTTGTCAGACATACTTTACAGCCAGTATTAGTATGTTAAGTAATAACGCACACTTGATAATAGCCATGATACTTTACTGTATCTGAAAGCAAAGCCTAGCTTCTTCCTGTACGGTCAATTCCCCAAGTGCAAGGAGCCTTGGCTTCTTTTTGTGATATGAAGTACATTCAACCTACAGTCATATCCTTGTAAGTGCCCTGAGACACAAATGCTTTATGGGACCTTTCAAGTTGGAAATGGAGACTGCAGAGAATATATTTTATCTATTTGCGTTGAAATGTAAGCATACACTTCTGGCATCATTAAAGATAAAAAAACAGGTCCGGAAGCTCAGTGTGTCCACTTTGTATTATTCTTCTCATCTACTTATTTCAAAGACAAAATGAATGAAAGAGTAATAAATACAGCTTCTGCTGTTACTTAGGTAAATTTAACACTTCATTTCTTAGATACAATTGTACATGATTAAATTCACTCAAGAATCTTTTTTTTTTTTTTGATATGAAGAATCTATTATTTCAGTTGAGACTGCTTCAAAAGAAACTACTTTGAAAGCTTTCTGTGTATCTGTTTCAATACAGCTTGCAGCATTTCTTATGATGGAGAAATCTGTACAACAAAAATGATTTTTAGAGGACTACTCAACACCTTTTTTTCATGTACATATATATATGGATATGCGTGTGTGGGTATATGTGCATACATAAGTTGAATATTGCTAAATAAATAATTCAGTAACAGATATTGAGAAAGGTAAATGTCACTGGGACCACTACCAGAAAAAATAATAAACAAAAAAAACATATCAACAATATGCATCTATTTTTTCTCTCATACTGACTTTGGGCATTATCATTCTTTCCTGGCTTGTAGTTGGCAAAAGGTAGAGACTCTAAAAAGCCCCTGTGTAACAGAATATTGTGTTGGCTGCTGCTAAACAACATAGACAATGGGTTTTCTTGTGATGCTACTATGTCCTTACTCCCAAACAACACTTTGAGCTGAAAGGAAATAGAGGACCAATGATTCTTTGCATGGTGTGTTGAACCATGTTATTAAGTGACTATGAGTAAGAGATGGAATGCTAGGACCCAGAGCTAGGCAAGGACTCTGACGGGAGCCAGGAGGATGATGGAAACTCTTAAATGGCAAAGACATGGTGAGCGCAAAAGCAGAATATTCAGATGCATTTTTAAAATTGGTGAACCAACATGGGTAACACGATCTTAGAAGCCATAAAAAACAATTTCTTACACAGAGTCTATTAGTCACCACAAAAATTAAAAAAAAAAATTAAGACATGAGAATGCTGTCTGACAAATCAGAACAGAATTGAAAACAAGAGATTTATATCTAAGCAAAACAACCACTTTGGCAGCTTTGTAGCAGCGTGGATTTGTATTCAGCATTAAATTACTGAAATGTATCAGTTTAAGCAGCAGAAGTGAAGGTGTAAGGAGATACAAAGAGTGTTTTAATGAATTTATCCTTATATAATAGCCATGTTTTCTTTAATAAGATTTGACTCAGAAAAGAGTATAATATATGTGGGCAAAATTAGCAAATTCATTTTAGAATCAAAAATCTTTATTTTAAGTGTCTGTGAGTGAAATTATTAAAGGTGAGAGTACAATTAAAAAGAAAGAAGCATGATCTGCTTGAGTTAAGAATTTGTATTTTCCTTAATGGCTACAGTGATTTTAAATATGGCTTCTTATCAATACTGTTTTATTAGATAAACACTATTTCCTTAATATTTTAAAATTGATTACATTGTATTAAGCTTTTATTTCACATTACAAAAATAAATCTGAAAAAAATGCAATTTTATTGGAAATTAGTGTAAGTTCCATAGCGCTGAGTTTTATTTCAAATCTTCAAAATCATCATGGATCATCTTGTAACAGTTTTCATCATGTTGCCATGTCATGTTGCCATGAAGTGTATTTCTATGTTTTCATGAAATGAAATGAAACATAACACAATGAGCGCATGTGACAAAAGAAAAGCTTTTTTTTAGCATCCTTTGTCCTCTTCGGTCTCCTTCCAATGAGCCAACCTTTGCAGATGAGAAACATGACCATTCCAGAATCCTAATCAGCCCTGCAGTACATTCAGACTTTGAGCTGCTCAGCAAGACTGCCAATAATGGAATCAGATTTGACAGTGATTTTTTTGTTTAAGAGTGATGCAAGGCAGATTGCAATGCTAAAGACTGGACAGAGAACACACACATATTTTAAATAGACTGCTGAACAGACTTAGGCACAGCTTTAAGATGAATGATATATTTAATAAAAACTCTTACAGAGAAACAGCTCTCCCAGTTACTCAAATTTTTAGGACAAAATTTATTAATAAAAAATAACAATGATGTGTAAGAAAAAAAAAACGAAACATGCAGTGTCAGAATATATTAACTTCTGAGCAGAAATCTAAGAATTAAAAAAAAAGGCTAATATATGCATTAATAAGAGAGAGATGGCATTGTAAATTGGAAAATAATCGAAAATGAAATGTAAATTTTTAAACATGCCACACAATGCTTTGTACAACTTTTCTGCTAAGTTTCTGGGATCCCAGAGCCAGAAGGCAGTTTACTGCATTCTGCATCAAATTTGCAGGTCTGGTCCTACTCTGGGGCTTTTAAACTTGTAAGAAGACTGGAAAAGCAAGAGTTTTATCACTGCAGTGCGAGAGTTCAGTTTGCATGGCTAATGCAAGATCTCTCTCTCACCCACTGCATTTAGAAAGAAAGGGTTTTTCTCTAATGTCTGTAATATACTTCCTTTCAAACACAACAACAACAACAACAAAACCGGCCCCAAGGTAACCATTCCCCCTCATTTCTATTTTTAATTCTTTTTTCTTTCCTATAGTGGTAAGGGGAGCATTTACTCAGTGCACTGCAGCATTGAAAAAGTAGGTGCAATCAGGAATTGTGATGCTGTCTCAGCGAGAGGGTCTGTATTACGGTATTGATTGAACTGTATAAGGTTAGCACTGAGCCAGCTCTTCTCTTCTATGCTCATTTTTCAGATCTTTAACAGTATCAGAATTTGTTTCTAAGCTGAAACCTATCCCCATGACTTATGCTGTCGAAACTGCTTACATTAACTGTCGTGTCCCACACTTCTGAAGGAGAGTTCGTAAAAGCCCTTGGAATGCAACAGATTCATCTGAATACAGTGATCTGTTCTAAAATGAAGACCAAGATTTTCAAGACAGACTAATGCCTTCAACTAGCTGCTTTTGAATCACAAATTGGAGTGAAATTTAAAAGATCATGTTTCAGACAATGGCCTTTTAAAGCTGGACAACTGAAATCTTTATTCTGCTAGAAAACTTGATCTGGTCACCAGTTACAGCCACTCCAGTGGCATTACACTGACAATAAGAATACTGCTCTTCAGTGGATTAAGCTACCATGGAAATCCAACTAGTTTTGTGTTTTAATGCATTTCTCCCCTCAAAAATCTAATCAGAAATGGTTTTAAGAATGTTAGGTTGAATTATCATCCAACATTAAGTTTCTAGAAGACCTACCATCTCTCTGAAATATTTTACTGTACTGGCATCCTCATTCTTGAGATTCTAAAACAATATTTCACAACACTTCAAGGAATGGCGAGATTTTTTATATCTGGAAAATTGATTTGCCTGAGCTCAAATGGGAATCATGGAGCTGAGGAATGCACTGAAGTTGGCTTGCCCATTGGCAACCTAAAGCCTGAGATATCATTCATTTCCCTATACTGCTGTTGAAATACTGGAAAGAGAAAAGCACAATCTGTTTTATTATTTCAACAGTTACCAGATATGTAGAATGAATACCTAGAGTCTGACAGTTAGGATGCAGTGTTTTTTACCCTTCCGCTGTTCTGCAGATTTTTATTTTATTTTATTCTGAAGAAGTTGCACAGTCATGGATAGATAGATGCAAGGGACAAAGAATTTTCCTTTGCACATGCAAAATTTTGTGAGCTAGGTTAAATGGCAATTTTTATTTTCTTTACTGCAAAATGACTATTAACCAAATTATAAGTGGATGAAGAAGATTTAGAGTGCAATTCAGCAAATACCTTGAGTGTTTAACTTCCACTGAAGTCAAAGATTTTATGCACGTCCTTAAAATGCTCTGCTAAATTAATACAGAAACCTTTATATTGGATTCAGAAATGATCACATACAAGATATTTGGGCATTATATAAAACATGTTTTACCAGATAAAAATCACTGGTTTTCAAACTAGTATGTTCCACTAAACTTTCAGCCTTAAAATTTTCTAAAGATGTTATCAAAAGATGTAAAAAAATATTCTGCTTTTACCCGATGCTATTCTAATCAGCTAAGTAGATAGTGCAGCTATTGTTTTTAGGGAGAGATAACTATAGCCAATAGCAATTATTTTGGAAAAATTTACTTCTGCTTGATTACTTAAGAAGAATGCAATTAGAGTACTGCAATTATCCTAACAGTAGCAGCAGAAACCATTAAGTACTACATTTTCTTTTTGCCTGATCTACTTCTCAGTTGCACTTCAATTAAGAAAAATGTTAATTTAAAGAATTCTGTCAGTCTTCCTACTTTCTACTTGCATCACTGTTCCTACCAGCAAAATAATAACTGTCTTAACAGAAAACATAATTAAAAATTTACTTAAGCATCTCCTATGATAGCTCAGCTTTGCTGTAATACACTGTGTTAGAATATATTACCATTACAGGAGCAGTCAGAACACCTGAGTGAGCTTGATTTGCAAGAGAAAATGTGTGAGTTTGCTGTCAGGAGCAAACTAACAGCAAGCACATTCCAGCATGAGCACACTGCTGAGGAGATTGTGCAATCCCCACTTTTTCTCTTCTTCTTCATAATAGCTGTACACCTGCCTGGTCCTGTGCTGGAGCAGACAAGTGGTGTAGATAACCTTTTCATGTTCATTCCAATCTTGTTTTTTAGTTTTTGGACTTTAAGATCAGCAGAGACAAACTGGAGTGAACACCCAGTAGCCAAGAACGAAACTTTTGTTTTTCAAAAACTCATCTGTATTCATTACAGGCAAACATGATTAGAATAGCTTGGAAAAGGCTGAAATGCAAAACACTTTCCCAACTTACTCAAAAGTGGAAACAGTGGTTCAGATAGGGTAAGGAAAACATTGTTTCTGTAGCATCATATGAAAAGCACTTTATAGAAACTTGTTCTTCTGATTTTCCAAACCATACATTAGGAAAAAGTAAACTAGTGTCATAACATGCTCTTTCTTGCCTTTACATTGGCTGATATTTTTGAAGAGTGGGAGGTTATGTTTAACTGCTTGTACTACTCTCTCTGAACCCGTAAATACGCTGTCTTCTAGATGTCCAGCTAACTCTTATATTGCCAGCTCTTTGGGACAGCAGTATCTTTCTGTTATAAATACAAAATATCTAGTATGGTATTTGATTGCCCTGAGGGATTCACGACTGAATTTCCTAAGTGCTATGCTAACACAATGAGCAGTAACTATACGATGTAAGGCAGACAAGTTCCTCAACAGTGAAGGTGATTATTAAGTAAAACTTATGCATTTTAAGCAAGTTTCCTAACCTCTGCCTAATTTCTATCATTTAGCTTTTAATTAATCATCCTTCCCCATGTTTTTTATAAATCAGATGTTCTTTGTTCTTTTACTCTTTTAAAAGTGCTTCTACTTCATGCTTCGGTTAAGGGGCTGGGTTTGACTAGAACTGGCATGTGCAGAAAAGCACAAAGAACTTTAAGAGCTCTTCTGCATTCTTTTCTGACATTTTGCTCTCACATAACATTTCTTATATATGTAGTTACCAAACTTTTCTGGTGAGTTCTTACCATTGGAAGATGGTGAGCCTATATATTGGTTCATAGCAATCTCGCATGGATATGAAACAAATATAGGAAGTTGAATTGCATTCCACACAACGATCTGCAGATATCTTTTGTTCCATCTCCATACTGGTCTTCACAGACCGTCAGCAAGCTCTGGAAGACAGACCAAGATGAGGCCTAAAAACCACAGCAAACATCTTATTTGATGTTTTGATGGAAATCCGTACAACAACAGCAGAATAGTTCATCTGAACCAGAGGCTGATTTACGGTAGTTCTACCATTTCCAGAGAGTATGTGCAAAGTAAAACCATAAAGAAAAGAAAAGAAAACCAGAACTTAAAAAACACCCATCCTACCCTCCAACCCCACTAAAGATAAATATGCAATATTATGCTACTTAATATTAAGGACTTCATATACCAATGTCCGTACAACTTTCCTTAGGAAAGGTTTGTCAACTTGCAAAAAATATTTTTGGTCAAAACAACTGAGCTACCACAGAAACATACTATTTGTCTTGAAGTTTGGACACTACAATTCTCCTAGCTTCTGTTATTTATTTATTTATTTATTTATTTGGTGTGGAATGCATAATGCATCCATGTTCTTCAGATTTTCTGGCTATGTTAGTTTTTGTTATTGTTGTTACCAGTTAAATTTCCAGAGACTCTATGTAAACAATGCATTATTTTAATGGATTCTGCGAAGTGCTAATATCTTCCTCAATGGTATAAAGAGGTTATCCTCTGTATCTGTTCAACTTTGTTATATTTGTCTTTTTGTAAATACAATAAACCACAAAAGAATACCTAAAATGATTTTCTTCCTTTCAGGTTCAGAGGTACGATTTACCCTGTCACCTGGAGTAAATTGCTTACAGTGTACCATTTCAAATGTGCTGAAATTAAAGCCTTCATGTTTTTAGCATTTGGTTTGGTTTCTGAGAGTTCCAGTAAGGAGTACAGACTTTTGATGAAAGACCTCAGCAATTTGAAGTCATGTTGCTGTGTTGGATCTCATGCTCAGAAAGAAGCTGAGTGTTTTGAAGCCAACATTTTGGCCTGGAAATTGCACTGATGCAGCTTATCTGAAGTTTTCATGGCTTCCTAGCCATTAGAGGAAAAAAAACAAAATTGATACAGTCACGCCTTCTTTTCCACCTACATTCAAATGTTAGAAAAGGAACCCATAATAATAGGTCATTCTGCAGTTAAAATCAATACAGAGCCAGCTAAGCAAAATTTGAACACCTATATTCTGAAACACAAATGCAGTTTTCCTAGGCATCCTAACATCAGTGATTCTGTGAGGTATCAAGAACCTCTTAAAAATCAATGATGTGACACTTTAGCTTGAACAACAGCATATAATCATCTTTAAAGGAATTGTAGTAATATGAGAGAACAGATACTAATTATTTCTACCACTTAGATAAAAAAAAAAAACTAATGAATTCTTATGACAGAGTGTGCAGAAATATATATTGCCACAATAAAAAACAGCAGACTGATCTCAAGTGGGTGTAAGAGTGCAGGGTGAAGAAATGCAATTTTATTTCCCCATTTTGCTTCCTTGACCTTTCAGCAAAGCTGAAAAAGTCTCACTCTTCAGGAATGATGATAAACCAGATATATAACAAGATTGTGCATGACCCTGTATGAACATTCCTTTCATCTACTTAGTTCTGCAGTAAAAGACATCCTTTAACAGGATGGAGTATTTCTGGCAATATCCAGGACATGACTCAAAATCTAACACTGTAAGAGTCCTCTCAGAAATTTAAATAGGTATAAAGCGATATTGCATTTAAGAGAAAGAATTTATTATCTTGAAGACTTAAATGGATCGTTTTAGTACTGATTAAAAAACGGCCACAAACCCCACAAATACAGTCCTTCTAAGACGATGAAAATCCTTCTGTAGGGAATGATATTCTCTACAAGCCTTAAACTTTTCTTTAGATTCAGTTATTTTAAATTCCCTGGTTTTAACAAGTGGCAACAAAAAAATGACCCTTAAACTTAAAAGTTAGATGAAAAAAATCTCTCCAGAAAACCATCCCTATTAGAAAGATTGGAACCTCTTTAATATCTTCATCAGTGACATCAACAGTGGGATTGAGCGCATCCTCAGCAAGTTTGTGAATGGCACCAAGCTGTGTGGGGTGGTTGACACACCCAAAGGACGAGATGCCATCCAGAGAGACCTAGACAGGCTTGAGCAGTTGGCCCAGGAGAACTTCAAGAGGTTCAACAAATCCAAGTGCAAGGCCTTGCACATGGGTCATGGTGACCCCCACTATCAGTTCAAGGTGGGAGATGTGAGGGTGGAGCAGAGCCCTGCTGAAAAGGATTTGTGTAGTCTGGTGGATGGCAGCTGGACATGAGCCAGCCAGGTGCACTCATAGCCCAGGAAGCCAACTGTATCCTGGGCTGTATTAAAGAAATGTGGCCAGCAGGTCAAAGGAAGTGATCTTGCTCCTCTACTCTGTGTTGGTGAGACCTCACCTGGAGTACTGCGTCCAGATGTGGAGTCCTCAGTACAGGAGAGAAATAGACCTGATGGAGTGTATCCAGAGGAGGGCCACAAAAATGACCCAAAGGATGGAACACCTCTCCTAAGAGGAGAGGCTGAGAGGGCTGGGGCATGAATCCAAATATGGTAATAAAACTCCACAATTTTTAACAGCAACCATCATTGCTCTAATAGTTTTAGTTAAAGACAGTTATTTCTGTTAATACAGAACAGAGCCTTGAGGAAAGGATTCTGCTAAGAAGCTTGTTTTTTTCCCCCATCAAACCAAACATTTGATAATAAATAGGCATTTTGTGGCTGGTAAAACAACTGATTTCTAGATTAATCTCAGTTCATTTTGAACATTGTATTTCTTCCTTTGTATTCTGAGAGTTGTCCATTTAACAATTTCACTATTTGCAAAACACGACTGATATAATCTGCCTGATGGAGGATCTCCCAATATTACCACACTGACCACAAATTACAAGGCACTTGAGAAGAACAACAGCTCTGTATTTTGCAAGGAACCAAAATCATAATGATTTATCTTGGTGTAAAAATAATTCTATGAATCAAAGTGCTTTGTGCTACTCTAAAATGAAAAGGGGCATATAAGAATTTTACATCTTTCAGTAAATCTGAAGTAGTATTTCAACTGCTGTTCATCAGTAACATGTATTTTTGTATTGAGTTTCTCTGTTGGCTCCAAATGCATGGAAATTTTTTTTCACAAGGACTCTCAAATCCTTGTAATGTTTGCTAGTGTATAGATCCAAAGAAAAACAAGTAAACATCACAATAATATTAAACACACATTGATTTTGACATGTTGCTTTAGTCCCATTAATTTTGGTCACAAAATTTATTGGAACAGCCTTTATTTTTGTTTAGCCAAAACAATAATGTTCACATTTTCCTTCTGGGCCAATTGATATATGAAGGCTCTGAAGTCTTGCTAAGCAAAATAAAGGTATATTTTCTGGGAAGATATAAAACTGTCAGTTCTGGCTGAGATGTTTCTGAAACAGTCTCGCTACCTGATGTTAACCTTTCATGTGCCAACACTATATTCTGAATGATCTGACTAATTTTAATTACCTTGCTTTCCAAACAATGCCAGTCAAGTCAGTTTAAATATTTATTTTTTTGCTTGTTACTGCAACACCTCCATGTCCATCAATACTTAACCTGGAGAATTTCTGTGAATCTTTTTGAAATTTATGGTATTAACTTCAGTAGCTGCAGTTTTGAATTTCAAAGTTACAGAAATGAATGCAATCCCCTGTCTTTGCTCTAAAGGATTACTGAGGGCCTCTCAGGAATTTAAAGAAAAAAGAAAGCATAATGAAAATGTAGACATGTAATGATGCACTTTTTTTCTTCCAATAGTTAAGTGAAAACCTGGTCATTCTACAAAGAGATGATGCTACAAATGAACAAGTAAGTAATGTTATTAAACAGCTGCCCCAATTGATTGTCTTTTCTTAATATCTGTTCTGAAAGACAAGCTGCGCATTCATACTGCAAATTTCTCATTCCATACTTACTTCATTGCACAAGAGATATTTCTATACACATTTCGTGCAAACATTAGTTCAAAAGAAGCACATAGATAGCATGCTATATTAATATAATCAAATCCACAAAGCAAGGAAAAAGCTCCCTGAGTCATGGGATGCAGAAGTTGCTGCCCCATTCCTCAGACACTGTCTCACTGTTCAGCCTAGAAGTATAAAAAGAAACCTAGAATCATAGAATCATAGAACAGCTTGGGTTGGAAGGGATACCAAGTATCATCAAGTTCCAACCCTTCTGCCACAGGCAGGGTTGCCAGCCACTAAATCAAGTGCTAGACCAGATTGCCCAGGGCCCCATCTAACCTGACCTTAGATACCTATGAGAATGAGGCATCCACGGCCTATCTGGGCGATTTGTTCCAGCACATCACCACCTTCTCAGTAAAAATCTTCCCCCTGACATCCAATCTAAATCTCCCTTCCTTCAGTTTAAAACCATTCCCCCTTGTTCTATCACTATCTACCCATGTATAATGTTGATTTGCCTCTTGTTTATAAATTCCCTTTAAATATTGGAAGGCCACAATAAGGTTTTCTTGCAGTCTTCTCTTTTCCAAGCTGAACAAGCCCAGTTCCTTCAGCCTATCTTCATAGGAGAGATGCTGCAGCCCTTGGATCATCTTCATAGCCCTCCTTTGCACCCTCTACAGGAGCTCCACATCTTTCCTGTGTTGGGGGCCCACAACTTGAGCACAGTACTCCAGCTGGAGCCACATGAGGGCAGAATAGAGGGGGACAGTCACCTCCCTAACCCTGCTGGCCATCTCTCTTCTGATGGAACCGAGGATATCATTGGTCTTCTGGGCTGCAGGAGCACACTGCTGGCTCACATTAAGTTTTTCATCAACCAGGACACCTAAGTTCATCTCCGGAGGGCTACTCTCAAAGAGTACTTCTCCCAGTCTGCATACATATCTGGGGTTACCTCAATCCAAATGCAAAATCTTGCACTTTGCTTTGTTGAAGCTCATTAGGTTCACAAGGGCCCACCTTTCAAATTTATCAAGGTTTCTCTGGATGACATTCTTTCCTTCTTCTGTATCAAATGCACTTCTCAGTTTGGTGTCATCAGCAAACTTGCTGAGGGTGCTCTTAGTCCCATCATCTACATCATTGAAAAAGATGTTAAAGAGTACTAGACTCAAGACAGACCCCTGAGGGATACCACTCCTTCCTGGCCTCCACCTGAACATAGAGTCACTGACCACTAAAGAGACTTAGAAGTTGCATGAAAAAAATGACTTGTATCATTTATGAGAGGTCAAAAATAAGTAAATCTACCATTTACTGACATCATTCTGAGCTAACAGAAATCCTGTGTAAAGGATGCAGGACTTGACACTGGTCCCTCATTCCTTTGCGACTGCCTCTGCTTGAAGGAGAGCTTTTACAGGAGACCATTTAGAGCATCAGGAGGCACCAATAACAGAGACACCACTAATTAAAAACCTGTCTTAGAGCATTAATTCTTCTGCAAATGATTCTTTCTGAGGGGAGGGCTGATGAAACCCATCCTATGGGTGTTCGAGTAATGAGTGGGGTCCTGGGGAGAACCAGCCTCTGCCTTGGTGGGACATCCAGATAGCTAATGCTATCGTAGGACTTCCTATTCCAAATCATCTCCCAGGGTTATTATTTCTGTGTCAGTATTTTCAGATCATCTGAAAACAGGAAAATTGAAAATATGTGATGAAAACATTGAAATACTACTGCCACTCTAACCTGAAGACTTTTGAAGCATTTCTGTGCAAGAAACCTACCTCTTCCATACCAAGTCAGAACACCGTAAACTATATCCTATAAAATTCCTCTACTTGTCTTGTGCCACTGCCTCTGCTGCAAGCTGAGCTTTCTTGCATTTGAAATGCAAGATAAGGTACCAGCTGAGAATGAAATTTCTCTTATGCTTTATTATTCAAAATAATTCCATAATTGATCTCTAAGGGGGTTGGGAAAGCAAGTATTACCTATTTCTGAGGTGACACAGGCTACACTGAGGTCCTAGAGCTATAGCTTCTTTTTTGCTACTTCTTTATAAGGTGAGGCAAAGCTTTTGGATATCAGCCCCTGCATAATGATCTCCCTGGTGGCAGTGTCTCTCCTCGGCTACAAAAGCAACCTTGGCATTGCCGCAGGGTGTTCTGCAGGCTGTTCTCTTTTTCAGTCCCTGTGAAGATTTTGTATTTTAGTCACCTTTGCTTCTCAGTTCCTCCAGGAGTTGTAAAAATTACCTCCCAATGAAGTTTTACACAGATTCAGCATCAGGTTTTTAAGTAACATGAGCCTGCCTCTGTGAAAGAAAATAGCACATTTTGAATCACAGAATCGTAAAATATCCTGAGTTGGAATGATCACTGAGTTCAACTCCTAGTTCCACACAGAATCACCAAGTTCAAATCTTGTGTCTGAGAGCACTGACAAATGTTCCTTGAACTCCTGCTGCTTGAGGCTGTGACCACTGCCCTGGGCAGTCTGTTCCATGCCCGCTGTCCTCTAATGAAGAACCATTTCCTAACCCCCAAACTGACCTTCTCCTCACACAGCTCAGAGCTATTCTCTTGGGTCCTGTCGCTGTCACCAGAGTGCAGAGCCCAATGCTGCCCTTGTAAGGAGCTGTAGCTGCCATGAGACCTCCCCTCAGCCTCCTCTGCTCCAGGGTGAACAAACCAAATCACCTCTGCTGCTCCTCATACTTCTTGCCCTCCAGACCCTTTACCACCTTTGTAGCCCTCCTTTGGATGATCTCTAATAGTTTTACGTCCTTCCTATATTGTGACACCCAAACTGCAACCAGTGCTTGAGGTAAGGCCATATAGCACAGGGCAGAGCAGGACAACCCATCCCATGGCCTGTCTGGCAGTGCCATGTGTGATGCACCCCAGAGTATGATTGGCCCTTTGCCTGCCAGGGCACACTGCTGGCTCTTGTTTCACTTGCCATCAGCCAGAACCCCCAGATCACTTTCCATAGGACTGCTCTCCTGTCTCTCGTCCCTCAGTCTGCACATATAGCCAGCAGTTGCCCCTTCCCAAGTGCAGAATCCAGCACCTGCTCTTGCTAAACTTAATGTTGTTATTGATAGCCAGCCCTCTAATTTGTCAGGATCTCCCTGCAAGTCTGCTTTCCCCTGAAGGGAGTCAACAGCTACTCCCAATTTAGTGTTGTCTGCAAATGTTTTTACTACATCTTCAAGTCCTATGTCCAAGAGATTGATTAAAATGTTGAAGTGAACTAGCCACAAAATGAAGATCTATTGTACCACACTAGTGACTGCCACCAGCCTGATGTAACTCCATTTACTATAACCTTTTGAACTCAGTAAGCCCATTTTTTGACTCTCACGTTATGTTTTTGTCTAGCTGTATGCTGGATATTTTGATCCTTTTGGAAGCATACTACGAAGAGCAATATTGAAAGCTTTGCCGAAATCTAAAAAAATAACATCAGCTGGCTTCCCTTGGTCAGTAAGGTGGGTAGCCTTGTCATAAGAGGAGATTAAGTTCATTAAACAGAACTTTACCCTTGTGAACCCATGTTCACTGTGACCAATGACTGCACTGTCTTTCAGATGTTTTTCAATAGCTCCCAGAATAATCTTCATAATTCTACCAGGCACTGAAGTGAGACTGACAGGTCTGTAATTACCAGCTCATTCTTTCTCATCCTTCTTGAAAACTGGGACAATGTTCGCCAGCTTCCAGTCAGCTGGGACCTCTCCAGATTCTCAAGCCTGTTGAAAAATAATTGAGGGAGGTCTTGTGATGACATCAGCCAACTCTTTGAGTACCCTGGGGTGAATCCCACAAGGCACCGTATACTTACATGTACCCATCTGAGGCAGCACATCACACACAGGTTTGAATCTGGCTGGGAATTTATCATTCCACAGTCATGGTCCTCCATCTCAGAGCTCCAGGGGTCCCACAGCCCATCATCAGCATTAAAGATATAGGAGAAGAAAGCATTAAACATCTCTGCTTTGTCTACATTCCTATTTGTGAGGTGACTTTCTTCATCAAGTAATGGGTCAGTGTTATCTCTAGTCCTTTTGCTGTTAACATATTTAAAAAGGACTTTTTGTTGTGCCCTGTAGTACTGACCACCTTTCTAACTAATCTTTAGCCACATGAATTCTCTCCCTACAATGGTGAACAGTATCTCTGTAGACCTTCCATGCTACCCAGCCTTGCTTCCAGTGGCCTTACCCTTTCCATCTAAGCTTGAGTGGAAAATCCCTGCTCAGCCAAGAGCGTATTAAGATGAGTGGCTTCTTGATGCTAGAAGTTAATGTTTATGGTTTCTGCTAGGGAAACACTTTGCTTTCCTATAGCCCTCACATCTGTTCATGCAGAGCACACTAAGAGCTCTTTTGAAAATAATGGAGTAAATAAGCAATACATATTTAGAATTCACTAAACTTACTCCTTTCTGGTTATAGTAGAGATAATTAAGGACCAACTTAGATATAAATTAGGGCACTTTCTCTGTTTACTGAATGAACTCTATTTTTTATACAAATGGTGAAACAAGACTTCATTGCAAATATGTTGCAGCATTATCTGCATAATTTCAAATGTAGATTCGTATATATCTGTCAATGTCAGCCCATAAAAGTGACTTTTAGGGACCTGAGAGAGAATATTTGTCTTTAATCTAACTTGCTTTCTGTTCATCAATAATAAGGAATGCATACATTCCTACCCCACTTTGTCTTTTCTGCATTGCCATGTCTTGGCTAATTTTCAGCTACCAGCTAACAATAATTGAATACTTGAATGAGGCCAGTTATACTGCTGTATATACTGCTTGAACCTCAGTTTGGTATTGTGAAGTGACAGCCAGCTCCTGCTGAAGATAAGAAACCCTGATGTTCCTGGTTCCTGAAGGAAGGCACAGAAATTTGGAGGAAGCTTAGAATGACAGTGGATGAAATAGAATAGTTCCCTTACTACCATGTGGCTGTGTGGACCTGTTGGCAGTGCAGGGTAAGATTTGCCATATGTTGACTTGAGCTGGGACAGCAAGTGCCAGGGAGCAAGCCAGTGGCGTAGTTGAAGTCTGAGTTTAGGTTTTAAGTAGGAAGAATATTATCAATCTAAATGTAACATTCTGAAAATGCAATGGTTAGAAGGCTAGATGGATATATGAGAAATATTCCCACCTTGCAGCTCAGTGAGTAAGCACTCATAATGAAATGGAAAGCCTGATTTTATCTTATAAAAAAAATCTATATATAATTATTTTATTATTCAGTGATGACATCATAAATTCACATATGCACATGCATATGTTTCTTAAATGATTGTAATTAACCAGTAGATTAAAAAACCAAGTTATAGATTGCAGAGTAAAACATGCAGAGTTCAACACTAACTTCATGCAGTTTTATAAAGTTTGATGGAGGAGTTCCCCTCCAGACTTGGACATTTTGCTCCTCAACATCTTGAAAGCAGAGCGGGGGCCCTTTGTGTCCTTTCTGCCACTGAAAAAAAGGAGCTGCCTGCTACTCCTGATATTCAAAGTTTATTGACTAGGAAGAAGGAAGGTGTGGAAAACAAAGAGTCTGTCAAAAGTTACTATAGCCTGAGGGTATACATATATAATACATCATCTTGCACATCCCAATGCTTTATTTCTGTGAAATAATAAAATATCTCCATAAAAAAAAATGCTGAGAAAAATCGTACAACATGGTAGCCTGTCTTTTCTCCGGGTAGTGTGCCAACTCCAAATGTTCTGTCTTCTTGGTGCTATTCAGTCCTCAGAGTGATACTGCTTGAGGAAAACTACACTAATTTTTTGCATTTTCCTTTCCTCCTGAAACCTTTCTGTGTTTCTACCTGTTTTGATGCATGCATCTGTAGTTTAGTTTCTTTACAATTAAAACTACTTACAGTGTTATGTGTAAGATATCTTTGGTCAAGAACAAGCATGAGTTCATCCAACAAAAGCAATACATTCCCTTTTTGAAAAGTCAAATGTAATTGATTTTTACATAGAGATCCCTGTGTCAGCTGGCTAATCACTATGTTGTGGTAATTCTGCCCATTAGACAGATTTAATAAAAATTAGTAACATGAAAGATCTTCAAAGCAAGTTTCAAGAGGTAATGACTTCTTGACAACAGTGACAAAAATGAAATAGAGACAATGTGTTGTTTTGCCAAGAAGAAAGATAATCCAAAGTGGTAATAAGAAATCCATGACCTCATAAGAGAACCTTAAATTCCACAACACAAAAAGCAATCCTATTTAAAAAAGAGAAGAAAAAGCTTGCACTGTGATTGATTTATTTTTTAAATGGAACTCTCTGCGTATCTGAAAATGAACAGAGCATAAAAAGTTTTCAAACTCTCCTATGCAGTTACTGGCCTAGAGAATTCACCTAAATGAAAGCAGACTGTCTTACAATCACCAGTCTCCAGGAGACAGGTCATTAACTTAAACAGCAAACGTCAGAAGATTTCAGCTTAAAATCACAAAGTTGGCAGTGCAGAAAGGCATGCTCCCTCCAAATCAAACGTATAGAGTTCTGGCACATTTGGGTTCAATTGTCCTTATTTTTAGCACAAACCCATTTCAAGAAATAGCTTTAAGTGTGTTGGGATAAAAGTCACAAATCTAAAGAACAAGAGTGGTGCAGAGGAACCCTTAAAGGCCCATGTTAAACTCAGAAACTTCTCCCACTATCTTTCTTGAGAAGAGGCATGGGATAAAGCTACATCTGTACTATCAGAGGTCATCACTGCATCTCGTCCTGGTAGAAGGGGTAAGGTGCATCACTAATGCCCAGACATTTTGGATAGCGGTGAAGAATAGATTATTTTTATTTTTGTGAAACTTCAGAATGCTTGAAGAGCTCTCCAAATACCAAGACTGGAAACTGCCAAAAAGTTGGAGGTATATCATAATGTACACATTATGAATAACCTTGGGAATGACTGGCAGAATGGCTAGTGAACTTTGTCTTAGAAAGAAAGTACTAGAACAGAAAAGAGCAGGAAGGAATATTAATACTCAACCATATAGTAAGTTCAGATCAGATATTAGATTTCCCTAAATCAAATTGTGTGGAAAACGACTACTATATTAGTTCAGTTACAGCAGCCATTCTAGTTTTACAAGTGCATAAAGCAAAATAAAAAGCTACAGTCATTTATAAATTCCAACAAAGTCCCTTGCATGCAATTTATAGTACTGCACACTGCGAGGAAATAAAAAGAAAGATAACCTTTACAGGACGAAAATCTATTTTCCCCTGAGAGAAAAATGAGCTTATTAGCTGACAGCCAATACTTCTGCCGAAGTCTCTACTTTTTAGTGTTCTTATAGCAGTCAGCAGATTCCACTGTACTGCAGCTCCCAAATTTCTGTAGTAGAGCTCAATAATAAATAACAACAGTTTATGCTTCTGTTGCACCATATCTTCTGCTTCAGCTTGTCTATAATTATCATGAATTAAAACCTCAGAGCTTTTCCGCACACTGGGCAAGCTCTGTGGTCTGGATTCAAAATCTCGCTAAGGGCCAAAGAAAAAAACACTGGCTTACCTTGGCTTTTTACATCTGTTCTATAGACAGAGAAGATGATTATTCAGGTTAGTCTGTACATCTCAGGTGTAGAAAAAAATTATATATAGGCACAGTAATTTGTACATTTAATCCTTGGAAGAGGCACATTCTGTCTGATATATAAATAAATACACAGATTTTAAAAGCAGGATATACCTATACCGGTTAGTCATTTTACTGTGAAGAATTTAGACGAAAGAACAGAGAATCATATCAACTGCAAGGCAAGTTATCCCTTCCATCTAGAATTTGTGCATACCTGATAGAACAAAGAAATGAGTTTCTGAGGGCGAATGGAGATATCCAACTAGCTCAATGTTAACAAAATGTCCTTATTCCTTCAATATATAATCCTGATAGTACTCCCACAAAATTAAGATAAATGAGTAACCATTTGGATACTTTCCACATTTCAGTTGTTAGAATGTTGGTGGGCACACTGCTAAGGCATCTTTTCTCCAGATGAATGAACATGGGTATAGTTTAGTGCATGTGATTCGGTAGCAACAGATGGTGTTCTAATTAGTGTTTACTAGGTTTTGGTGACTGTTCAGATTTATTGATAAGTTTCTTGCCATAACTATTCTAGTGTCTTGCAATAGTAGTTCATGAGAAAAATAAACATTCAGAGTATGGAAGATATAGCTCTGATATTTTCATTTACGTGTAGAAAAAGCTGGAACTTCTGTGGAGCGTACCGTTCAGTTTTCCTTCATGATTTGGAAGGAATGATCTGACTACTCCAGACAGTTCATAAGAAAAATTATAATCACTGTTTCTTCAATTGCTTTATCAGTTATTCTGAAAAAAGTCCTAACAGACTTAAGGCATTTGCTTTGAACAATACTGGGGATGTGCTAGTATAAGACAAACAAGCCGTAAAGGACTAAGTGCTACTGTCTGACAAATACTGTTTTGTCTACATTAGCTGTTGCTCTGAGAAGTCCAGATGCTCTTGTGATCAAAACTCTTTATAAGCATATACTGGTATTTTTTAATTGTTTGCTGATAATTTCTGTGGTTTTTTTTTTTAATTATTATTATTTATTTTATATATATATATATTTCTTCCCTCCAAAACAATATTGTGATCGGATTGAGATGTCCATTGCCACAAGACTTCAAAGTAACAGTGAGAGAACCTAAGTGTTAGTGAACAGATGGAGATGTCAGCGTGCTGATCCTGGTCATTCAAAGGTGACTTGCTTTACATCATATATTATTCTCAGGATGCTACTGGAAATAATTAAACTTAGGGATGAGTTAGTGTCAGAACCCAACATTCTCTATACCACACAGTGCTTGGGAACAAAAACAATAACAACAACAACAACAAAATCAAACCAATCTGCCAACCAAGTTTTCTTTGAAAGTCAGAATCTGAGACAGACATAATTGGCCCCAGAGTTTTATTTGAATTGTACAGATCACAGGATATATTATCTCCACATTCATTTGTAACACAATACTACTCCCAGAATTCCAAACTTGTTAAATTTAAGAGCTGCAATTGATCAGAGGTTACCAGAGTACCCTGACTATACTGAAAGTAGTTCACTCTTATTCTTCCCATAGTTTGACTCCAAGAGTTACCATCGCATCCTTGGGATCCCTGTACACTGCTGTACACTGCTATTCTCAGATCCCATAAAGACTAAACAGAAAGCTTGAAAGCTGGAAAAAGCATACTATTTTCTTCATGAACTTGTCATGGGCATCTCCTCCCTTTCCTTTCCTGACACATCTGTTTCCCTCTGAGCGGGTAATGCTCCCGCCAGAGCAGTTTGCTCACCCAGCTGAGCAGCACTCAGTGCCAGCTGTGGGTGAATCATCATGTGCCCTGAATGAGCCCCAGCTCCTCAGCTCTGATCAGACATCCCAGTGAGTGAGCATTACTGTTTTGTGCTGTTTACAGCCCTCAGTGTTGACACCCAAGTTAAAAATAGCGCTCAGAATCAAACTTAGCATCAAGCACATAAAGACATACCTATTTTATTGAATTTCCCTAATTAAAGGATGAATGGGTAAAAAATATCTAGTGATCTTCTTACTTACTATTCTGGGGGCATTACTAGAGCCAAATGTATTATCTAAATCTAGAAATACATTGTTTGTTTCTCTCATCCCTTCCAAAACTTCTTTCCAGATTAAAATGCCATCTCAACTACTTTCCTGGAAGTAAAGGCTTAGATCTGACATTATCTTGAGAGGGAATCTGAAGCTCTCTCTGATTCTGAATAAGAAGATTTAAGTGAAGGTAGCTGAGGAAGATTACTTCTCATATCCTTTTATGAACAGGCAGAGCATGAAAATACATTTCTGTATGGCAAATCCTTGTAATGAACTATTCCTTTTGACAACTCGTGCCGCTTCAGCTGCTTGGATTACTTACTTGTATGACTTCAGGCACACACACACATACGACAGAACCCAAAATAGATCCGGAAGATGAGTCATGATATTCAGGAAGAGTTTTGAAACAAATGGACCTATTTACTCTTGCAGCTGTCTGCTGAAGCTAATACTGTTCTACAATGGTGTTATTAATTTGTTATCAACAGCTGCATCTGAGAAGTTTGTTTTTGCTTTGGGTCAGTTTGTTGTTGTTGTTTTTATTTTTTAAATTAGGTAACTAAAATAGCAGTTCTTCAGAGTAAACATTTGGGGAATAAACGTGCCACACACATATAATATAAAATGGGAATATTAAAACTAAGGCATCCTCAACAGTGTTGTAGGAATTTTGTTTGCTTGTCAAACGCCATTACATTGCACAGCGTTTTAATTCATCATGGGGCAAGGTGTGGAAAGTAATGGTTTTCTGTCAGACCACTATGGGTGCTGCATGCTTTCTCCAAATATGCTATGCAATATGCATGTTAACGTTGTATTTATTGTTTGTATCTTAATATGGTTGCAAAATTGTGTGACTAGAGGAAATGGTCCATCAAAATTGTAACTTTAGAAGCTTGTTCAGAAGTGCTTTTCAGGCAGACAAATCCCTTTTTCAGCACAAATTCCAATACATTCCTAAAGACAACAAAAATGTAAGTTAGCAAAGCTTTTAACTTGTCCTTTTGCTGTGACATTATTTTTCCTTTGATCATCAGTGATCTTGTGCTTACTTTAAATAGAATTCTTCTTGTAAGAATCATTCCCATGATGCCAAACTATGACTGCCAAACCAGTAATGTTTCAGCAAGGCTAATGATTTCCTTACTATGATGCTAATTTAATCCAAATGCAAGGTCATCTTTAATTTTTAATTATTATTACCATTTTTTAATAAGAAGTTCACCCTTAAGGGTCTAGGCCAACTGCTACTGACATGATAAAGCATACATTAACTTCATTGGAAGCTTTACCAGAGTATAACAGCAAAAGATAATTACTACATAAATCTCAGAGCCTCGTATACTTCCAGTGTAGCTGACTTAAATGGCAAAATCTCTGCAAAATTATGGACTTGATTATTTAATATAGTTTTCTATTAGCACAGTTCCCTATAAATTACTCACAATTTGTATCACGGAAAGTGAGAGGCAAATATATGTATGTGTTGAAGTACTAAATGTTAGCTTTTATGGCTAGAGTTATGATGGTTATCACATGTGATCCCTTGTTGCCAATCGGTAGGTTGAAATGGAAATAGAGTATAAATGATTGATCTACTGCAATAATGAAAAGAAAAGATGACGGAAATCTTATATTGATGTACCAAGGCTTTAAAGTTACCTGTTTACTTAACAAGATAAGATATGAGAGAGAAGTCATTTCTTACAACATTTCATAATGAGTTCTTCATTCAACAAGGTATATGAGATGCATTTAACTTTAAAATGAAACAAAACCACAGAAACCAGAAAAATTCACGGAATTCTACTAAATGTGCAGCTTAATTTATTACCAGCAGGAAACAGAGGAAACTCCAGTGGAACTGTCATTCGCTAAAATGAATCTGAGTCTTATTAAACACCTCCTACAGCATATGCTTATTGATTTTAGCATTTGCATTTGGATTAGAGCTGTTACACTTCCCAAGAAGATATTTATATTTCTGAAACACTGCTGACCAGTAACAAGGTTGATGTAGACTTTTTTTTTAAAGACTTCATCATAAATTACTCACAGTACATGAAATGATTAACAGTCATCTGTAAACAGTATAAGAGCATTAACACATAGGCAGAAAAAAAACAATAAATGAATATTGAAATTATGTATACAAGCAAAAAATATGTCACTGATAACAAAATAATAATAAACAATTATTAAAATATATTTTATGAGCAGTGATTGTGTCCTTTACTAAAGCTCATTCATTTCCACTCCTGAATTTGGGTCTCCAGAAATTTTATGGCAAAAAAAAAATATCACTAGAATAAAAGAAGAGGAATAAAAAAGTCAGAAAGCATCATCAATACTCATAGTTATAAAAAAAAATCTGGTTTTGGCTTTTTTAAGGTCAGATATTGTTTTAGCTTATCCAGAGAATTCATAGGCAAGCTTGCACAGTGCGTTGATCATTCTAAAAATAGGTTTTACTCTGGCACAGACAGCTTTGCTTCACTCAGCAGACTGTGCCTGTTACTAAGCAAACTTAGTAACAGGTATGGCTTTGAACTCTTCCCTTTCTGCTTCGCCTGTAGAAATTTACAACTCTTATCTTTATAGGTTTAGAATTTGCAAATTGCCGTTGCATTTTATTGATTTTTTTTTATAGAAGACTAGATGACTTAATGATATTTTGAAGAATATTTTTCTGCATTATATAAGTAACTAAGTGCTTACCTTCTCTTTTCCTTCGAGTAGATTTCCATGGAAACTGAACACATTTTCTCTTTGAATGTCTTCTGCTGGCCTCATTTCCTGTCTACCTGACATAGCACTTTGTTTAAATATACTCTCAAAGTTAGCAAATTAAAACCATCATGAAGATTATTTGAAATCTTGGATAATCTTTTAAAGATGCTTTAATGTTTTGAATTTAATTTAGCATACTTGCAAGGAAAGCAAGAAATAGTATTTTCTAATCTAGCTGGATGCTGATACTGCTTAATTGTTTTAATGTTATCACAGAACTTCAACAATATGTTGGAGACCAACTGTTTACAAGATCTGATAGTGACAGAATAAGGAAGAGCGGTTTTAAGCTAAAAGTGGATTGATTTAGATTAGATGTTAGGAGGACATTTTTTACTCAGCAGGTGGTGAGGCACTGGCACAGGCTGCCCAGAGGAGTAGTGGATGTCCCATCCCTGGAGGCATACAAGGCCGGGTTGGATGGGACCCTGAGCAGCCTGGTCTGGTGGGTGGCAGCACTGCCCGTGGTGGGGAGGTTAGAACTAGATGGTCTTTCAGGTCCCTTCGAACCCAAGCTGTCATTCTATGAACCAAGGTCTGTCATCAACATGCAGTTGAAAACCAGCTATGGACTTTCAGTATGCCATTCCCCACCTCTCTAGTTGTGCCTTTTTTTTTTGGGCCAACTGTTTCCCAAACAGTTTCCTAATCCCCACTCTCTAAGCCAACGTTCTCTAACTTGCATGCATAACAAAAAGGATAGTTCACAGTAGTTAATCCAAACAGTAACAGATTGTAGTGTTTTCCTAGAAGTGTTCGCTTTTAGCATATGTAGGTACTGCTAGGGAAGGAGTAATGGATTCCAATGATTCAGTGTAGAGAGCATTTGATTATAGCTACTTAGCCTAGGAAGGATAAAAATGGTTCAGGAATAAGACCTGTGGGATGAACAAGCTTGTCAAAAGAGCCATAGCTGCTAAAGAAGAACTAAACTTAATGATGATCACTTTTTTTTCTTTTCCCATAATGAAGCCAACATTCTTCCTTCAAAGAAGCAAACTGATTATATTCCCAGTTAGATTTTAAAGAAGTCTGCGACAGCTGCCTCTACATAGTAAAATGTCTTATTTCTCTTCACAATGCATGTCATCACAGAGAAGTCCTGGTGAGGAATTGGTATCTGCTTTCCCACTGTACGCTTCCACTTTTCACCTCCCAGGCAAGCAACAGTACTGGGATGAAGCCTGGCTCCCCTGATGCTATGAAATTGTAGGAAAGAGTTTGGAGTTACAGATCTGACATTAAATTTCTCATGGAGAAATCGGATGGTGTCATTTTTCAGACTACTCCTTGCATGCTAATCCTTGGTAGCATCCTGTAGTTTTCAGACAGTTTGCTTAGAAGGCTACTGTCAACGGTTTACGGGCATGTTCAGCCAGGTTCCATGACTAATGGGGCGGGACCCACAGGCCAATGCCCCAGGAAAGGGAAAAGTGAAAAAAGTTAGGGAGATGGGCCTAAGAACAAAACAGTGGCAACAATCTGAGGAGAAACAAACTAATTTACTAAATAAGATATTGGAATGCAAAATAACATATAATACAATATAATTACAATTTAAGCTAATAAATCCAATACAATGAGAGAGAGTGTCCAAAATTAAAGTAGGCCTTACTCTAGTTCCAATGGTGAGATGGCTAGGGAGCGAGATGCTGCCGGGATGAGAGATGGGCAGAGGAGAAGGTCTCGTGGTATGAGAACAGTTTTATCTTTCCCTCTGACTGGAAAATGGTAACAGGGCAGCAAAGTCCCCTGGGGTATGTAGTAGTTCTTCTCTTCTGAGAACCAGGTACATACACTACATGATGTTATGATGTGGAATACCAATAACCAAAAATCATAAAACCATGACAGCTACTGTGATGCTAATCCCTGTATGCTACATGCAGACCCTCTTTTATATGAATAATCCTGATCCTACAGATCACTGTCAGTCACTAGAGATAACAGGGACCAATATGAGCAACAAAGGTCAAATAAATGATGTTCAGAACCCACATGTCAGCATCCAGACTTTCTTCCCAATTGTCAAGGAGCAGCAAGGTTAGGCATTGCTCCATGAGTGAGAGGAGCAGGGACTGAGGATCAAAGACACAGTACCACAGGGCCTGAGTGAGTAGAGCAGGTCTGAGATGATAACAAGGTCACCCAAGAGTCCAGTCACCATCCAGTCAGTGCACAGTGAAGAGGCTGGTCCAAGGCTAGAAAGTCAAGTCTGTGGTTCAGGGTCAGCAAAAGGAATACAAGAGTCCTGCAACAAATAAGGCAGGAACAGCTTAAAAGTAGTTCCAGAACAAACCTGGGGATAGAAGTGAAAGCAGGGAGAAAGTGCTCCCACTAAGTCTTCTTGGCAGAGCCTTCTCAAAGACCTCTCTTCAAGGATGGACAGTGACACTGTTGCCTATATGGATGGTGAGTCCAGGCAGCCAAACCCCACAGAGAAGGGGATGCACTTAGCCTCCCGGCATTACTGACAACTACTGGTGGAGCAAGACTCCTGAATTTATTTGAGGCTGGTGGAAGAGGACAGCCAGAGGTTTGGAGGTTATCTTCTAAAGATGTCTCAGAATCTGGAAGCTATAGGGATTTGCCTCTGATTAAAAGTGTTTCACCTAGCCTTCAGATTCATACATTACAATTTTTGAAATTCAATTCAGCATTATATGCTGGTTCCTAGAAAACATCCTTTAACTGTCTTGTTAACTAGCACTTGAAATTCCAACAACAAATCTAGTGGCAAAGCCGCAAATACAGATCTAGTGCTGGAATATAATCACTTGAGAACTGAGACTCTAAGTCTCCAACAATTTGTACAGTGACATGCTGATCAATGGAGAGCATGTCTTGCATTAAACAAGAGTGAAGTATGCACTGGAGCCTATGCGAATCTCTGAAGTCTGTTACTTCCATAATACACAGAGGCAGGAACTCAAGGGGCACTGACCTCTTGGACAGGCTTCTTCTGAAAAGAAGCTATATAGTTAATCCATGAGTAAAGTCCAGCTATGCGTTA
Source organism: Numida meleagris (assembly GCF_002078875.1). Lineage (NCBI taxonomy): Eukaryota > Metazoa > Chordata > Aves > Galliformes > Numididae > Numida > Numida meleagris. The sequence goes on along the minus strand of NC_034410.1, from coordinate 29,809,454 downwards.
GCATCTATCAAATGGATAATCTCATTGCAAAACACAGAAATTTGGATGAACCCATTCTTTGGAACATATAGGCTGAGCTGTGATAGAGAATAAAAATGCTAGAGTAGTATAAATCTTAAATAGAAAAAACGAAGAGTCAGAGTCTGATCCACATTTAGCACAATTGTGTTACAAAATATCACTTGTTTTCTGTTTAAAAAAAATCTGAAAAGGGAACCTCTGGGCTATTAAAATACTAGTGTTCTTGATTAGAAAGAATAAAAGAGGATAAAAAGTCAGCAAAGACAAGACAAAGGCCATTTGGTATGGTTTCATGACCTAGAAGCACAAAACTGATGCTGTGCTTCTCTTGAAAAAATAAAGGAAAAAAAAAAAAACAACAGAAAACCACAGTAGCTACAAACAGTAGTGAGTCACAATAGGTTGCCCCAGGGTCCCACAGGGCTGTCACTCCAAACAAACAATACTACCAGAAATAGGTGACATAGTCTTCAAATCTGATGCACAATGAAGAATATAGTCAGTCATTCTGTTCAAGAGATTCTCTGGAAACAATAGGCAGAGACACCAAATCTGAATATAAATACATGGATGTTCCTTCTCCTAGTGGAGATGGAACAAACAGCAGATCAAATATATTTCGGAAACTCTGCGTGCCTCATACATGGTAGATAACTGAACGCTATCTGTATTTTTTTTTAAGAACTAAAAAGAATAATTTGTAACAGTTTGTTTTCTTAATTTCAGATTTGAATTTTAATCTTGTGCCTTGCAAGGAAATGCATGGATTTGTGCAATAAGGTATGAACGTCTCTTAAACCACTGTGGTGCAACATTTGTTTTCGTACTCAGCTACATTATGAAATAACTTTATTTTAAATCTGAAATAATAAGTGATCAGTAATCATTCCTCAATAGACTACACAGCTCACTGTTTTCTACTAACAAGTATCTTCCAAAGTGTTTAAATCACTTTTGGAAATTAGTGGTGATTATTTTTTATTCTAGAAAACTGCATCTCAGTTGTGGTGAGAAAAAATCCAGACTTTGTTTTTGGACATTTGGTCTGCAAAAGAATCTGCAAGAAAGACAAAGATACCTTCAGATGTATCCTTTCCTGGAAGCCGATACTGACCACATAATCCATTTGCATCTCTTAACTCCTGTTATTCGTCATGACTTTCACTGTCTGCTAATATGAGTAGTGGAAAGGGTCTAATCTACTACCTAGTCTTTTGCATATGCAGCACCAAGTCCTCAGCTTAAAGCTGGAAGGGTCTTTTTTTGATAATTGTGTCCATTTTTCCTTGGAAGTTTAGATGTATACAGGACCCAGCAGAGCATAGAGTTTGTTTCAAGCTCATTTTTGTGTAATTTCTGCTTGTCCTGCAGAATTTGATAAGTGAGGGGCCTTGGAAATGCTTATGGGAATATGATTATGCAGAATTAAATTGTCAGGCTCATTAATTATTCCAGTTAAACACACAAAGCCAAGGAACGGTATTCTTCTGCCTCCTCTACAATGGATTGTGTACAGCCGTTTTGTAGGCATTTACATTTTTATATTCTAATAATTGCATCTTAAAATGTAAACATAATTGCACACAGACACAGAGCTGCAGTTCTACTCACAGGGGACTGCAGGCAGAAACCTTTCCCACTGGTATGATGATATTTGTTTTGCTTCCTGACTTATTCTACCAAGTCCACCAACCATTCTAATGTACATTCACTGTGCGGAGATTGCTCTCCTTCAAACTTAGTCTGCCTTCATTTAAATGTCATTAGAGAAATATGCAAATCTTCTATTTACCATTATGAACAATTAGCTTACAAGGCTAAGACATAAACATATTTTGTCTTCTATCTACCCATAATTATTCTGGCATATTAAAGGGAAGGGGGGGAGAACAGGTATCTGCAATTTAATTCTAATAAAAACACCTATCATACAAACAAGATGCATGATATCAGTTATGGTTTCTTCTGAAGATGCTGACCCCCATTAAGCACTGCTTAATTACAAACCTTGCATTATAAGCAGACTCTAAAAATAAAAACATCAATGAAAAAGAATACAAGAGAAATGATATGAAGTAGAAATAAGGCAGCAATAATGATTACAGCCACAAAGACATTCACTGTCAGGTGTACAGAGAAGATAGAACATTCTTCCTTTTTAGCAGAGAAAATATTTGATTCATGAAGGAACCAAATTAAGAATCTGATGGAATCTTTAATTATTCTTGCTATTTACCAAGACTGCTTATCATAGCTTCAAAAACTACAGTTTGGATCTACTAGTCTGTTCAGACAAAAAAAAAAGTCTCACATGTCCTCAGTGCCTGTGCCCACTTAGAATCATAGAATCATAGAATTGCTCAGGTTGGAAAATACCTTCAGGATCATCAAGTCCAACTGCAACCTAACCATACTACCCTAACAACCCACCACTAAATCATGTCCCTGAACACCGCATCCAAACAGTTTTTAAACACATTCAGGGATGGTGACTCAACCACCTCCCCGGGGAGTCTGTTCCAGCGCTTAACAACCCTTTCTGTAAAGGGTTTTTGAAAAGGTATTTGAAGAGAGCGATAAGGTCTCCCCTCAGCCTCCTCTTCCCCAGACTAAACAGCCCCAGTTCCTTTAGTCTCTCCTCGCAGGGCATACTCTCCAAGCCCTTCACAAGTCTTGTTGCCTTTCTTTGGACCTGCTCCAGCACCTCAATGTCCTTTCTGTATTGAGGTGCCCCAAACTGAACACAGTACTTGAGGTGGGGCCTCACCAGTGCTGAGTACCGGGGCAGGATTACTTCCCTGGTCCTGTTTACCACACCATTCCTGATACAAGCCAGGATGCCATTGGCCTTCTTGGCCACCTGGGCACACTGCTGGCTCACATCAGCATGCCAATGTGTTCAACACTTGAATGGCTTGTGGGAAGAGACAGAAGACAGAAGGGAGTTAAGCAGTGTCATTTTCACCAAATATAAGAAGAGGCTTTGAAATAGCAGAAATCTCAACTAGGACTCAGTATGCAAGAAGAAAACCAAAGTAGAGAGGGGTCCAGACTTACATGGTAGCATAGAGCTCCTTCAGATGACGAAGTTCACAGTTCTCATTGGTATTTAACAGCAAGAAGGACAAAAACCCTTGGATTTCACCAAAAGGAATCCCAGCTCAAGCTTAAGCTTCCTATTTTGTAGGTCAGACTACCAGTTTACAAGAAATGTGGCTCTCTGTTCCTCATTATATATGAACTAGAACTTTTTGAGAAATGTTTACATATGGCCCCTGCAGTTCTCTTGATCCTGGTTCAATAATGAAGAACAACCTATTATTTTCCAAGTGTGCAGATGCTTCACAAAGATCCTTCTGCATCCATCTCGCTATTATATAAGGGTCTTCAGCCTGTAGTTTCTGGTTTCCATTTTGGAGGCTGGTTAGAAAGCTCTGTGTAAGTCTCTGCTGAGACCACGGCACTCCTAATGAAGGGTTATATTATACATGTACCTAACTCTGAATATTTTTCTTTGGGAGAAATCTTTCACCTGATTACTTCAAAAATGCCTGGGGACTTTTTCAGCTTTCACTGGAGCTTTTGACGGGAACTGGAATCAAAATAAGGATTCTTGCCAGAATGTCTTTAAAGAAGTTTCTGTTCAAGTGTCGCTGTCTGCACTCTGACTGCTGACATGAGACCTTCACTAGCCTGCAGGGAAAGATGATTAAGACTCACCAACAGATAAATCCCACAACGATTACACTCATCTTCCTGCCACTAACAATGACATAAACACAGTTCTAGTGCAACGATGAATCAAAGGTTATGCAAGAAGGCTTTTTCCAAATCCCATTTCCCCATCTGCCCAATGCTGCTTCCTCTTATTCAATGGTTGCTAGATAGAAAGCCAAACACTGGAAAATGAGAGCCCACTGCATCCACTGCTCATAGGAATATTTGTGCTGGCTTCAGTACATAGAGAGTATACAAAATCTACACAAAATATCATATTGAAATCTATTCACCTTTTCTGTACTTTTTTGCCTAGGGCCAGGTTGGAAATGCAGGACTGGTCCCCTGCAGCAAAGTTTTAGCTACAGGTCCAGAAGTATTCACTTCCAAGGGTCTTCTTCTCCCCAGATGCTGAACACAATTTCTTTGGACTTAAACATCAGAATTCTTTACAGCAAGTACGGCTCCAGCCTCACAGTATTGCTCAGTTGAGAGAATGGTGGCATGATTCACAGTAAGATTCCTAATATTAAGAGTGTAGTAAAAGCCCCTGTCCCATCTCCCTCCTTCCCTACTTATATTTCAGTAATAGTGAAGTTCAGAAACTGTGAAAGAGAAACAACTTTTAGCTCTCATTTACCATCTTGCAAGACAGCATTCACATTTATTTTACATGCACTTGCCTTCTTGCTTCATATCCATTAAAAATAAATACATAACAGCCTGATTTTTCCCTCCTATATCACTTTTTGTTTGTTGTTTTAGATTTCAAAGTATGTGTCGTTGAACAGACTGGATGATGTATTTTCGATGAATATTTGAAGCAGAAGCCAAACACAGAAGAGTTGCTTAAATAAATTGTACCTACATATAACACAGTCAAAAGTACAGTAAAATGGAGTGTGCATAAGTATCTCCTGATATAACACTCATGTTTCCTCCCACTAACATAAAGCTCATTAATCACAGACATATTGAGTCTGATAGTTTCAAAGCCTATGCTACATGGACCAGCAAAGTTTTCCCACATGGTTGTGATAATTCTTGTACAAACAGAGGATTACTGTCAATTTCTAACAAGTAATGTGAAGTGTTCCAGGATATTTTAAAGAGCAAGACTATTTCTGGCCTTCATCCATATGCTAGGTGGTATGTAAAGGAAAAGTCATCTCCAATGGTACATTCGTTATGAGAAGTTAAACGTAATAACAGCACTTCACTTAAGAATTTAGAGATTTCAATGTTTATATTGCAAGAACTTCTGTGTAACTCTGTGTCGTCATGGAAGAATGGCACAGTTCCCCATTTCCTATAGAAAATAGGATATCTAGATATCAATGCTAGCAGATAGAAATTTGCTATCAGAAGTGATGGATCTTTTTAAGTTTCCCTATATACCAAAATCTGATTGGAAAAATAAAGTAACTTTTCTATTGCTTTTCTTTCTGCAATGTCCTCTCTGCTTTTATAGCTTGTATGAACATACAAATGTTGACATCATTGGCTTAAAAGAATGCATACAGATCTAGGCTCTACTCCAAGATTAAAAAAAAAATACTTTATAAGAAAGCTGATAATGTATTTGGGAGAACCAGCAAGAACTGAAACATCTAATGAAAGAATCAATTCAGATTAACTGTAATTTTCCTTTTTGTTTAATTTTGTCTAATTTTAAATCCAATGTTTTGCTAAGTTTACATTAGCCTTAAAAATTTCCTCACAGTAAGAGCTTTGACCAGGATGATGCACATAGCACCTAGAACTTGCTGCCATATGCAATCTCTGCATTTCTCGTCATGTTGCTGTTTATGTTTGATTTGTTTTGCAAAAGACAACAACACAGTCTATGCAGAAGTGGCAGAAAATTATTCAGCTCTGACAGACTGATATGTTGCAATTCACAGAATTTTCAGAGTTCACAAGAAGAAGTGTTTGTTCAGTATGAACCCTTCCTACCCTACATGCCTTCCCTCCCCCTGTTTACTAAGCCCGCTTCAAAACACAAGCATTAAAAAGTGCATTAAAAAGAAACATGGGTGATAAATTGCATTATATTTGGTTTCAGCTGTTTTATGACCTTCACATTTTTTGTATCCATTCAGAAAGATATCTGGCTGCTTTGATGCTTACAAAGTCAAGAGATGCTTCTTTGATGCTCCCCGTGTTCTGGGTTCTCCTCAGTTGTCTTAATTTTCTTCACCATACCCTTACAACATGATTTTCAAACCTCGTTCACATCACTTACTGTGTGAATGAAACAGCATCCCAAATTTATCCAAAATACAATTTCCTTTACATTAAAACCTTCCCATTTTTCAGAGTCTTCCATTTTGGTTTCAGCACCTAAATGTCAGCCTAGTATGACATAGGATCTTATTTCAAAGTCCATTAATTTTCCTGACAGTCACTATGCTTTTAATTGAAGGGACTCCTGATCTTCATGCAAACTCTATGGGATTTCTTGTAGAGGTACTATTGGCACGTTGACACTACTTATGTTAACTGCCTCGTCTAGTTTTGGGTTCTGCTGCTCTGCCCATGTATAAATAAAGACATTCAGTACATATGCTGCTACCTCAGAGTTGCTGATTACATTTAGTGAGAAAGCATACTTAGGGAACATCTATTTTTTGGCTACTCAGTTTCTTGTTTAAAAATAAAAAATAAAAATAGAATATAATTGGGATGCACAACCCATATTCTCTAAAACAAGTGCTTCCATAGCTATTCTTGCAACAAGTTATTCACCAAAATTTCACAGCATTCAAATCTTTTGCCTATAATTCCCACCGGTACTAGACTTCTAGGAAAACTTGAATGGAACAGCCCCATTGGGCAGACAAGTAATCAGAAAATCCTGTTATTGCACATAGCATGTGATGATAAATACCATGTTTGAATTTGCAAGGATATGAGCAAAGGCCTGAAGTCTAGTCAAATTTGAAGAAGGAAAAGAACAATGAGTTTAACCCTCTGATTTTTTGGAATCTGCAAGGTAGGAGACACAAGAACAGAGGGAATCCTGAAAATCTGTTTGAACTCTACTTTTTCTTTCTTGAGCAACATACAGGAAAGAAGAATATTTTTTAAAACTATTGAAAGATACATGGTTACTGGTCAATTAAAAACAAAGAAGATATATTTATCTCCAGATTTGTCTGAATTTTGCAAGACTTTTCATTTTAACAGCACCATGTCATTCTGTCACTTTAACTGGAGATAGATACTGCATAAACATTTAAATGTATGCTGAAATCCACATAGATCCCTATAAATAGCCTTCCTTGGATAAAAAAAGATTTTCCTTGAGCATGATTAATTTTTGTAAAGAAAAACCAGACACAGTTCCCTGTAAACATTCAGTGATCACTAGATCACTAGCTATTGCCTTTTTCCCAAAGAACAGTATTTGCTGACATTTGAAATAGAAAATAATTTGTCACATACCTCACAACAAAGTAACCTTTGACAAAAACACACTTTCAAATGTTGACCGTCTATGCAGGCGGTATATTATGAAGCCCAGCTACAAATTAGTGACAAACTAGTGGAGGGATTTTACTAGCAATCTTAATTCCTATCAGATAATCAATGTCTTGATGCAGAATCTATTTGAATCAACAAAATGAAATCTCCTAACTTCAGGGACCTACAGAAATAGTAACTGAAATTTGTACTTATATTGTAAAATATGTTGAGTACGTAACCACAGTAGTCACTAGAAATTCCAAGTTATCTTAGAGCAGCAGAATGCAGGTATGCTCAGTAGGAAAAACAATCAATCTGTATCTGGTTTAAAATAGAATAAACCTACGAATATTTTCAGTTTGGATAGATCTTGATCTTCTAAGAAAACCCACTTATATAGGTAGCTCAGTATATTGCATACTGCAACAAATTAACAGGTTGCATGGGTATGTGGTGTAAGCTACTTCCTGATTTTCATGTTTGAGTACCATAAACTTATATCTGCTTTCACTAAATTTACAGATACAATTTCTACTAACATCACAAAGGGATGTGGATCAAGTAAAATACTAGTATCTACAATAATAATATCAGTGCAGAAGCGTAGTGAAAATGCCAAGGCATAGCTTGAACCAGTGATTGACCACCTGGTAGAAAGGCAGGGTCAACCCAGGGAAGCACAGGTGCACGCAATGCACCTGAGGGACTGGAAGGGTTGGAGCCAAGATCTGCTCCTTCCCAGACCTCATTTAAGGGTTGGCAGGGGGAGGTGAGGGTATCTCTCTGGAGATTCCTGCTTACTGGTGGCCTTCTATAGGTCAGGAGCTTCTTTTCCTTTTTACTGTGCCTATAGCTGTTGTGTTTGAGTGAATCCTCACTTGGTGCAGCCTGGGATCTTGCTGCTCTGCTGTCATTATTGCACTTTCCATTATGTTACAAGGTGGTACCTGGGTACTCTAAACAAATCATGCTAGTCTTTGTCTAAATCTTATAATGAAGATTGCTGAGGACTTCAACGTTACTGTTGTTTTTCATGTGAAGGCTTCAGAACACATGGATAGAGAGTGTTTTAAAGGGCAAGGCATGCACTGAAGCCTACTGGTGGTGTAGGCAGACTGACTCATGCATGCAATGTTACAATACGATATGAGCAATATACTTCAGTGAGTGAAGATGTTTGGTGGATGCTTTAAGAACTTAAAACAACTTGCTCATCAGGGTATTGACTATTACTAACTGAAGAATGTGCTTGGTATTGTGTTCCTTGAAAACTATAATAAAGCCAGAATGAAAGTGGAAGATAAGATTCCAATTTGAACTTTGTTCATAATGTAAATAAAAACTGTATTAATTTTAGCTTATGTTAAGAAAACATAATCCCACTATATTTTAAAATTCACTGTGATGCTACTCAATATTCAAGGAGGTAAGACCATGAACAAGGCTGTCTGTGAGCTGTTTCTCTACTCTTTTTATGAAATAAATTCAGGACTTCCCTATTTTAACTTCTATCTTCCTTATAAGATTTTTTCTCTCTGAAAGTTTCTTCTCTTTTGCTCTGGCTTTAATATTACTCCCTTAAAAAAATCTAAGACTACTTCCCCTCTACAACTTCATGTGTTGTTTTGTTTTTTTTTTTCTGAAGGAGTTATAATTCACAGGAAATAATCATTTAGGATGGTAAAATATATCCTCTTTTTAACTAGCTCCCTTGTAGAATGATGCAATGTTTCTCTCTGGATTTAAAAGAGCAGTTTATACTACTGCCACATGTTCATCTACAAGAAAAGCAAAAGCATGGATAATGCTATAAAATAAATACAATTGATTTTCTGAGGTAATTAGTTTAAATTAAACAATATGCCCTCTGGAAACATGGGTTCTGATTTATTTTTCCATGTTATTCAGAGAAATATTTCATCCAGAAAATAATTCTTATTGTACAGAGAACTGTAAGAAGTAACCTGCTTTCTCTTTAAGAGGACAAAAGATTGACGCAAACATTTCTATTAGGTATCAAAAAAATTAAGACAGGATGAAACTTCCAAATAGAACTCTAATTTTAGTTCTTAATAGAAATGTTTGTGTCTTTATCTAGGTAGATATTTCAAGAAGCCTTACCACATGCCTACTCCAGGCAAAGATAAAGCATGCTTGAAAGTAAATACAGAATTTCAATGCCCAGTTCTTCATATACTGGAAATCTATGTTCTACAGCTGCAGGGATGCATTAAATGTAGATTGTTAGAAATGTCACATCAAAGTAACTTACACTCATTAATAACTACTAATGAAACTAGTCAATGTTAGATCACTTAGATTTGTGGAATTTAAATGGAGCAAGCTAGATAATAAATAAACACATCATACTTGTACCAATCCCAGAATATATGTGTAAAACCAAGTTAGATTAAAATATCTGAAACAAAAGAATCTTCCTAGACAAGTGCTATTTAGAGCTGTAGTCAAAGCAACAAAAGAGAAAAATCAACTGTACAATCATCATACATATGACTAAAACAAGAAGATTTAAAAAAAGACTCCCAGATGATTCCCATCCCACCACACCTGTGGGCATCAGGAGGCTTGTTCCTGTGCGATGATTAGTTTCAGCTACACACACAAATGCTGGCCAGATTGCTTTCTTGGTGGTAATGCAGTGGTGCTGCGGAAGTACTGTTTCATCGGGCTGAGTGCAGCCCTCCTCCAAAGGGCAACCATTTTGGAGGCTTTATTAATCTGATAAAAGAACTCTGCTTGAACTAGCACCTAAATAACATAACTTATTTAAGTGTAGAATTAGTTATGTAGATTATGAAATGCATGTAGTTAAAAGATGGACTTTGAAACAACAAAATATCAATGAAAGTATAGAAATTGCTCTAATCTGAAGCTTACAGTCAATATTTTTGTTTCTTTGTTTGTTTTAGCTTCACGATGGGCTGAAAGCATGTTATGAAATATTTATGTTTAACACAGCCATGAAATTCTGATCCTTACTCAGCTTTCAGCTGAGCACTTACAATTCCAGCTGCCTTCAGCCAGAACTGTAATTGCCAACACATCTGAAAGTCATTTAAGGAGCATGAAACAAAAAGGGAACTGTAGTTCGATAGTTCATCTTGCAGCCTGCAGTGGGGATACAGATGCTGTAATCCCATAGGTTCTGACTCTCCAGTACTCCTGCCCTACTGCAGCACATGACCAGCCTTCAGCCAGTTGCTTGGGCACAGCTCTTGGTTGTCAGAAGGTATGTTCCTGCCTTAGTATTTTAAGTTAGGTCAAATCCTTTGTGTGTGTGTGGTGGATGTGGACATATCAGCACTATTGAGAATTCTTCCATCAGTCTATGGAGGTTAACTATACAGAACCATGTCTGGTTTGACCTGGAGGTGTTCAAGAACCATGTAGTTGTGGCACTGAGGGACATGGTTTAGTGGGCATGCTGGTGATGGATTCATGACTGGGCTAGGTAATCTTAGCAGTGTTTTCCAACCTTAATGATTCTATCCTTTCATGACTAAAAGGATGTAATCTAAATCCTGTTCCCAAATTACTGTAGTTAATGAGTTCTGATATGGACTTAAAATGTATGTGAGGTCTATGGAGTAGTATCATATACACTTTGACAACTTTGAAATCAGGTGTCCTTCAGAAACTCCTGAAGGTGAAGTCCAATAGAATAACTGTCCCCACAACTATAGCAGGGGCATATCACAGATAACAATGGTAAAGAAATTCATCTTTAAAAAACATACTTTAGCGTCTCTTTGGGTTGTATTCCTGTTGTCTACAATTTTTCAAACATAAAATGCCTTTGTGAATTATAAATTGGATGTAAGATGAGGATAAAATAACACTTATTATGAAAGAGCTTAATGAAGCTGGTGTTTTTCTCTAGTCCTGGAAACAGAAGTTCTGCATTTACCAAGATTATACATTGTCTTCTTCCTACTAGGTCTCCATAGAAACACACTTAGTAATCTTTTGTCTAACAGACAGTAACCTAAGGATTTAAATTGTGGAGTCTGAATGTTACTATTCTGCGAGGAACCATCTTATTGAAAACACTTAAAATTCCATGGAGCAATGTAGTAGTATTGCTTAATTAAAATCAGTGATGAGATTTCAGTCTCTAGAGAAATAACGGGCTTCCGGGAGCAGTTCAGAAATGAGGGTGATAATGAACTCCAGGGGTATCAGTAGCATCGTTTCCAAACTTACATAGTATTGTCTTTACTGTTGATATCGGATATGTATGTAATCGTGTGTACACACAAAAGGACTAAACCAAAGTGAGGGGGGAACTGGATAATGTTGTTGTGCAGCACACAGGAAAATGCAACTGTTGTGGATGTTCTGTCCCTGGAGGTGTTCAAGACCAGGTTGGATGGGACCCTGGGCAACCTGGTCTAGTACCAGATCTGGAAGTTGGTGGCCCTGCCTGAAGCAAGGGGGTTGAAATGGATGATCCTTGGGGTCCCTTCCAACCCAAGCCATTCTGTGAAGGTACCTGTCTGACACAGTCACATAGGAGAAACAGCCTGTCTGAAAACCTGACATTTCAGCTCCCGCAAACAAATGCAACAGAGGTATAATAGATGAGGGTTGAAAGTAAAAGTTTTTATTGTTTATGTTTGAAATAAATTTAACTCACAAGCAACTTACCTGTAACATTGGTTCTGTAGAGACCAGATGCTACAAGTTACTCTACTGGCTTCAATGAGCACTGTACTAGTTCCTAATTTAGGAATTCTATTTTGAATGATGTAATTCTTTTAAACCTGGCTGAAATAATACCAGAATATGAGTTCCTAATCCTTAAGTTATTTCCCTCTCAAAGCACTACAATTTACTGAAGTTGACTTGGACTTTTCTTATTTAAAAAAAAAAAACAAAAAACTCTTTAAAGGAAGAACTTAAGAGAAAAATCTGTAGTGCAGAAAGCCAGTTCCAGGGAAGTGGTTATCTAATTCTAAGAGCTACTCAGACCAGCATAAGATAGCAGTTGGTTTAAATTCATTCTTGTTTGCTGATTTGGCTATTCACCCAGACAAAGTTTCAATTTACTTAAAATCAATATACTTCTCCTTACTCTAGCATATTCAGATCCTCTAATGAAAATGCCCAGCAAGCACAAAGCACTGAAATAAGTGTATTCTAACTTTCCTTTGCGAACATTTACTGCGCTTTCTTGAATCACGTGAATTACTCTTTTCAGCATGCCCGACTTATGGAAAATTTGGATACCAAATTTACTATTTGCACTGCTTGTGCCAGCTCTAGGTGTCATGGATGGCTTGGCCACAGAGTCTTCCTGTGTGTAGTATCTTGAGACAAAGAGACACCTTTTTATTAATTATGCATGTTATTATTTCTTCTTTGGGTATAAATCTGATTTTCATGGCTAAATCTTGAATTACTCTCTTAGCAGCATTGCAGTGCTCCAACAGCTGGAGAAAAGATGCAACTCTTAAATTTATTGAGGCCAGACATCTGAATACAGCTGTAATTCTTGCTTACATTGTTCACAGCACATTCATCAGGGCTTTATAAACACTATTTGACACATAAAAGAGGCTAGCGTGGTTTGTGCACAGAATGAAACAACAGATCTCATATGTTGAATATACACATGTACTGCCTAAATATATGTACATATAAAGTACATGTATATGATCATTACAGCAATCCTGGTATATTTAGCTCAGTATTCTGTGGTACTCTCTATTGAGCCTGTTACACCAATGATAAGGAGACATGGAGCATTTCTCCTTTAAGAGAGGGGTGGTAGTTTTCTTCTTAGGGAATGTAGGGCTGTTGCTGTGTTCTCTCTGAAGTCTTTGGTTTGTTTTTCAGTATATATGTATCTTGCACACTTTAATAAGATGCTGTTACAATCTCAACTCCTGGTCCTTGGGAGGTAGGGTAAACCTGGGCTCTCCCCAAAGCAGATCCACAAACTGAGGTCAGGACACTGACTCTGGGAGCTTGGGTTAGATCAGGATTCGGCTGTTGTGGCTGCAGAGTGGAGCAAGGGACTTGTGTGCAGCAAAGGACAGCCCACAGATAGGCTTTAGAAGAAAGGAATGGAAGAAGACATCCTTCATGGCAGATGGAAACAGTTCAATCCTAAGAAGGCATGTGAAGCTGTTACATTAAAATGTAGAATTGAAAGATTTCCTTCACTGCCCACTGGGAAAACTGAGTGAGTTTGTTTTCACTTTCACTTATTCATTCCTCTCCAGCACATCTAGCTCTTATCTAATTAAAGATAAATGTGTTAGTCAATTATTATTTTTTGTACCACAATTAAACCTTGCTTTAGACAATGACTACCATTGGTGCCTTAGAGCAGTAGGGGCAATTCCACTTCTTGATTCTGGTCCAGGTTAGGTCTTGTCTCAGCCACGCTCTCAGGACCTAACCTTGCATGTACACACACAAAAATAAAGACTATTCATCTGCCCCAGTCGGAAAGGTGAATAAAGACATCTGTAAATTTCTGTGACTATGACAGTAAGAAGAGCACATACAAGAGTTATTCAGACTTGGTCACAATAGATCTACCCATTTCATCCTTGCTGCTTTGTCTCTCTACGTATGACAAATTATATACCCTTTTGTGTAACACAGAAGAAAGATCATCCCTGTCATGAAAGAGGTCAGAGTTTGTACAGAACAACTTCTCAAAAAATAAATATAGCTATGACTGTCAGATGCAGTATGTATAACATAGTGCATTTAGCCTCTATGTATAATTAAAGTTTCCAGAGCTGTAGGGGGGAAAAAAATAGAAATTTATTTAGAGGAACAAGAAAGGGAAACAAAGGAAATAAGTAAAGGCAAAGAAGAACATGTCAAGATACTTCATTTAAAAGGTATGTTGTAGTTCATAGAGGAGTTATTTGTTTGAGGCATGAGTTTTGAACATATTATAGTCCATGTTCTGCAAGACATTCATCTAGGTAAAGTCAATTAATCAAGAGATGTAAAAGGTGTAAAATATGGAAATGAGCAATAGTACGTGAAATAGAGTTCCTTCTCCCAAACAACTGTGTCCCATCTGCTTAAGACAAGAGAACTATCACAATGCAAATGAAAGAGAGGTGAATGTCCTCTAGAACATACTAAAAATGATCATTTTTGAAATATACTGATATCTGTCACAGAGACTTTATTAGTATTACTATACTGACTCATTTTTCTGGAAATGGACTTTGGACTGCTTTGCGTCATATCTCCCTTTACAATAACTGTTAGAGTGATGATGGGGCCATATGTTTTGAACAACCTTGGGCAGATAATCTCCAAAATGTTCCTGAAATTTTTAGTCTTAACACTGAGGATAGCTTTCTTTAGTTAGCCTTTACAAGATGTAAATAGCATGTTACGTCTTCAGACTCATGCTCTTTGCCTATCCATTCTCTAATCTTCCTTTCTGTTTAACCACGCATGATGGTGTATTGGAACAAATTTTCCATTAAAAAAAAAAAATTGAAAATGTAACTGCAGGCACTATTAGAAAAGAAGTGTTTGGAAAGATGTGAAGTAGTTCATGTGCTATGTAAGAAGCAGGTCCTGCAGTGTAATTCTTATCCTGGATACAAAGCTGCTTGCAACATGGAATTTGCCTGAGTGGCTGTAACAGGCTGTAATATGCTGACTACTTTCAATGTGTGATATTTCTTCTGCTCTGATTACTTTACAGGTTTTATTCTCTAACAAAGAGAGTGAGCAATCAGCATGAATGTAGCAAAAGATGTTAACAGGTAGTAGATTCTAGTATATGAGAATATGAGTGACAGAAAATACTGTGAAGGAGTATATGCAGGATACCCATTAGTTCAATTACACACACAAACCTACATTACAGACATACTATTATGACTGTTAGGGTCAAACACTGGGCAGTAAAGAAGTGTCACACTTCTGAATGCCTCGTCACTAGTAACTACCTTCCAATGCATATATATTAGCACAAGTTTACATGATGCTTTTTCTGTTTAACATCTGCCTCCTGCTTTGCACAAAAATGTTAATGCTTACTTAATGACCATCTATTTAACACTTTTGTTCACCCCATTCTTTCTAGAACTTAACTTTCAAATCTTATTTTGAAGACGTATTTGTCCTTACCTTGGAAAACATCACTGTTTACTGAAGGATCATAATGTTCAAGCCTTTGGGCCTATGGGGATCAGATCTTGCTTGGAATACCATTAGCTGTGTCGAAATCACTACTTCAGTGGAACCTAGGTCTGGACCTGTCTTGAAAGCTGAGCCCCACTCACTCACTCCAGGCATCTGATGCATTGAGTGAATCTTTTGAAGATCCTTTTGAGATGATACAGGAGGATGCCAAATATCCTAGGTTCTACATATAGGTAGAAGATAGCTAAACTACAGAGATTAATTTTAACTTGGACACTCAACATGATACATAATTAGCCAAAATATTTTCCTCTAAATAAGCAGGCAGTATCTATCTTTTTAAATGTGAAACATGCCTTCCAGTGGCGTAAGTGGGAAGTGATGCAGGCTAAACACTTATACATATCAGAAAACAGACACAGGAATCTTAGTGTAATCCTGCCTCTTGTGATAGGTACAGCATGGTGAATGCTTGCAACATCTGTGAGAAATGACATGGGAATATGATGAGTGAGAGTCACCTTAATTACAAAATCCCAATTCAGTACCAGAACAGATTTATCATGTGCATTGAATGAAATAAACATACTATACGTTACTCATTTAATTTCTTTAACATGAAGGGTGCTTTGCAACTTCTTTGTATAAAGGAATGTGGCCATGGTTGCAGAGGGGATAAAGAGTTGAGATGTGTGATTTCTCCAGCCACTTCATCTGCCTGCACAGAGCTAACTACCTATATGCATTCCTGCCTTACTCATTTTCCTTAAGAGATAATATGCTGCCTTCATTAGATTTTCTTTGCGGACAAACTTCTAATGATTTCTTGACAAACTGTAAATGTGTAATCATATAGTAACTCTATTTCAACAGCAGTGTAATATCATTTAGATTAATATAGTTCTCTGCTGCTTGGGAGATTAAAGCAAGTGGTAAAAATAAAATTTTATCACCAAAATGCTAGATTTCTGTTTAATGACAGACAAAATACTGATAACTAGAAATCCTGGGGTCCACATAGAACTCCAGAGTCCCTTAATTATTGATAAATTATAACTTTTCCTGCCCAGACCCTATGGATTACTTATTCCAGCCCCATTCTGACTCTTTATCCTATCCAAATGCTCTCAAAATTTCAAGTTTGGTACCAATTTCAGGATATTGCAGAAATCAAAATGCAACTACTGGATGAGTGTTTGTCTTTGTAGATGTATTCTTACTGATTTTAGTTGAAATGAAGATAATAAACTTCTTTAGTGCTTCACATGAATAGTGAATCAAAGTAAATATACCCAATTATGATTTGGTTTAGCGATCAAGGTAGTACTTAACAAAAAGCAGCATAGCAGAGAAAACATAAATAAAAAAAAATACAACTATCTAAGTGGGATGTACCAGCATCAAAATGGCAATTGAATTTGTAGTCACAGAAATGGGCCTATGGAGACAAGAAAATGTCAAAGACCTTTGAACTTGCTGAAGCCACGATAGCAATTTGTAAGGAAGGCAAATGAAATTGTGGAGAGGAGGTGCAGAAAAAGATCAGCTGGAGCTGGGGAAGTCACATGATAGAAGGGGCAGCGCATTAATCATAGCTGGTAGCTCTTTCAGTTGGAGACAGTTCTGTTTTTCTCTACGAAGAGACCATAACAGATGCTGTCAATTTGAAGGTGGGCAAGAAAGCCAACAGTGAATGATCAAGAATCAGTAATGAGCTGTATGGGTTGATGTTGAATCTGAACAGCAGATAGTCCACACGAATGGGGGCTACCAGAAACTTGAGAAGACAGAAGAGCTATGCAGAAAACATTTGAAGTAGAAATAAAAATACAAATGTCATTCCAGTTGGTGAGAGGGGTCTGCAGGGAAAGCAGAAAAGATTCCTTGATAAAAGGAACTTGTAGTGTTTCTGTCTGTAAATTACTGCAGTGTATTGTCTGAAGGTTATCCTGAGGTGGAGAGTATTGAATTTTGATCAAATTATAAGAAAGAGGAAAATAATATACTGGGGGAAGAGTGGACAAGTTGGTACATTTTTCATTTAGAAAATTGTCCCACTTTGACATCTGTGGAAGCTTTTATTCATTTAATCCCAAACTCTTTTTAAAAATAATTGTTTTAATTTAATGTATTTAAAATGCTATAACAGTAAAATGTTGAGGCTTTATTGTGACAAAACAAAGCAACACAATCACCCAAAAATATTTTTTATATTTTTGGAAGTGTCATTATGATTTCATTTCATAATAGAAAAAATAATCAACAAACAAAATGTCAGCATTTCCTGAAGAACTGAATTATTCCCTCTTGACTCGTTCCTTTGCTACTTCAAAAGGCATTGTGTAACTTGGACTGGAAAGAAGAACTGAACTAATTAAAGATAAAATGAGAACAGCAAGAATTAAACAAACAAAACCAAAGCAAGTGCATACAGAAAACAGCCCAGCAAAATCCCAAAGGAATTATTAATGCAATCATTTTCCTCAAGCAATCAAGATGAATGACGTCAAGATTTCAGAGTGCTGCTTGGAAAAAACAGCGACTGTAAAATATAAATTTCACAGCCCACCCAGGACAAAATAAATACAAAACCAAGAGTTCTTGTACAGATGCAAAGTCTTTTTTTTTTTTTCTTCATTTCCCTCTAAGACTCATTTCACTCAGAAAGTGCTATTTCAGAATTAACTTGCATCAACAACACTCATAAATCTGGGACTATTTTATGACTATGTTATTTCTAAATGTATTGCTTTTTAGTCAGTAAATAGCAGCAGTATTTAATAATTTAATTTTCCTCAAATGCTTTAATTCTGCTGTAGATGTTATTTTCAGTCAGTTCAGGTAAGGAGCTTGATATCTATTTTCAATCATGGATGGTCCAATTTCAGTAAATGTATCCCACAAACAGGTATGGAAGTTGTTAAGTACAATGGAGTTTAAATGGTTAAAATCATACATTAATGTGGAAAAGGTAACACAAAACATCAAGCATAAATCCACTAGGCAGAAAGATGCCAAGTGAATAAATATATATTTTTGTTTTCTATATATTTTCCTTGTAATTCTTTTCCTTTGTACAGTGCCTATTGTCCAGAGAAATGGATCAAGAAAAAAGTATTATGAAATTAATTACTTTGACCTCACTCTATGCCTAATGCATAGAGGTACCTTTGGTAAGGGATTATAAAAGTATGTCTAAGAGGAAGAGACTAGACAAATCAAAGGCACACAGAAACGGGAAAGATGGAAAGAAATGGGTACAACCAGGAAATATAGAAAGGAGAAGCTAGAAGAAGATAATTGAATGTGGTGGAGGAGAGAGCTTAGAAATTCCACTACAAAAATCAAGGGTAGTAATTTTACTCTGAGTTAGTACAGAGATGTTGAGGATTTAATTTAGGCTACTAGCAATGAAGGAAGTTATTCAGGAGGCTCAAGGTCTCACAAACCTATTCTAGAAGTTTATAATCTTTTTTTTTTCTCCTCATCTTCCTAAATTGTTAAACTCTCTATTCCGTACGATTTTTATTTCCTATAACTCCGCAGTGTATATGAGCAAATGATGAACACTACTAGTATTTCCACAATGAGACTGCAGATACCTGGAGTGCTAACTTGGCAACTCAGCATCTAGCAGGTGCCAAGTCATTTGTCTCAGCTTCTATAACAGCATTTATTTATGTAATGTATTTTATGCACAGCAATTTACAGATTTACACAGGAAGAAAATTAAACTCCGTGAAAAGAAAATGAAATATGTATCTCAGGCCAAATATCAGAAAAGTGAGAACTGAGTAATTATGATAAAACAAAACAGGGATAGATGGATAGCACACACAGACGAAAGAAGCAGGAATAATTTTTGAACTCAGTAACTTTTTGGTTCTCCTGTAAAAATTTGTCCAGAAATGATTCAGCTCTAGTATAGCGCATGCTATTGTTGATCAAGAACCAGGAACTGTTTGGAGCCACAGTACAATCTCACTTCCTCTCAGCCCTGGGCATAAAATAACCATGCATTTGCTGTGGGAAGAGTGAGGCTGAGCATTCACTGATTTCCTTGCCTCTGCATAATCAAACTGAGACAAGCAGCCCTTCAGAGGTTGCTCTTTCACTCTTCATCCCTTTCCATGCTGCCAGCCGAGAGACAGCAATGATACTGAGATTTTGCAAAGCCTTTTATTTTCACAAGGAGATGAAATGCGTACATCAGATGAACTTTACCTACAGCTACCATGAGGATTTTTTGCAGTTCTTTCTTTCTTTCTATTTTTTTTTTATTTTTTTATTTTTTGGTGTGTGTATGTGTGTGCTATCAAACCCTTAGTTCCAGCCTCAGGGATGGGATTACTGCCAGAGCAGAATCTCATGGTATGAGAAGTTTCTGACTGAGGGACAGCTCTTCTGTTACATCGCTATCCTAGCTGCTATTTTCCTGGCAAAGTGCTGGCCAATTGTCCTAATATCTGCATCTTAGTGAGACGTCCTTTGGCAGCTGGAAGTGCTCTTTTCTTTCTTCCCTTCACTGAGCAGTAGAGGCTTCTCTTCTTTCCCTTTCCATGGCTTGTCTGCTGCCTTTGCTGCTTTAGGAGAACATTGAAGAACCTTGTGAAGAAAGCTTGAGGCAGGATGGGGAAATGGAGTTTGTGGGGCTGAGAAGTAGGGGTGCCAGTGGAGTAGGGTTGCAGGACATTCTTGACAGAAATTTTGATGTGTGGGGGAGATGCAGTTCTGGTAGACTATGGGAGATGGCGTGCCTGAAGAATCAGTGACTTCAGTATCATCATCAACAAATGATCTTTTTTGAATAAAGAGTGATTTAAGGATCAGGATTTATTTAGGCCATGACCGGCAAATTAGTTACTGATTTAGGAAATGGTAAATATGAATTGCAAGTTTCTAGGAGAGTTTAGGCTAGAGACCTAAAATTGTCCTGTTCAAATTCCATTAAGAAATGGACTATAATAAGTGTACCTCATAGTGGCAGTTACAAAGGGAGAACTAAATACTGGGAGAGAGAGATGATAATGCCATAATCTTCATTTATATCTTGTGATTTGGAAAACAGAGAGACTCCTGCACTTATGTTTGTGTAGGGTTTTTTTTTTTTTTTCCAGTGTCCTGGTCTGACTCATACCATTTTGCTGTTTGAGATTTGAAGGATAGAGATGCAAAAATGCATGATATTTTAACAGACTGATCTTATCATATAATTTATTTCTGCAGCATGGAGAAAGAAAGAATTTCTCAGCAATCTTACTAAGAGGTGGTGCTTTGGAGTATAGCTCAAATATCACTACTGTAATAAAACCATTTTTAAGAAACAGTACATCTGGAAAAAAACAAAGAGATGGGAAAGAATGAACAATCATTAAGATAAATAATCAAACTTAGAAAGTCTATCTGACTGTAAATCCAGCTATTAGTAAGAGGGGAGACTGTGTGAGCAGAATGTAAATTCAGGTATATAGGGCTGTGGCTTTTTTATGTACAAGGAATCTTTACTAATTGAAATTCTATTGAATGATGGACAAGTTAGGTCAACTCAAGTATGCTATGTCATATGCAGCAGTAAAAGGGAAAAGACATGTTTATATGTGTATACAGTTGAACAACACGTGGATTCCATGAGCTCCAGCCAGTATGATACTACACAAAGTTGCGCAGAAACTTTTTTTCAGAACTGCAGATGTTTAATGTACTGTAGCTCCTTTCATACCAATGTACCTTGGAGGATATGACATTTAAATAGCTCAGATGGCATTCAAACAGCAAAAGTTCCAATTTTCAAGAGGGGTAAGAAAGAAGATTCTGGTAATTAAAGGCTTGTCAGTCTCACGTCATGCCTAGTAAGATAAGGGAGAATATTATGCTGGGAGTTACTGAAAAAAGCCTGAAGGACAGTGCAGTCCTTGGTCACAGCTGACACAGATTCATGAAGGGTAGACCCTGTTTAACCAACTTAATATCCTTTTGTGACAAGGTCACCCATCTAGTTGACCAAGGGAAGCCAGCTGGCATTATTTTTTGGATTTCAATAAAGCTTTCATTACTGTTTCTCGTAGTATCCTTCTGAACAAAATATCCAGCATAAGGCTAGACAAAAAAAAAAAATAATGTGATGGGTTAGCAACTGGCTGATGCATCAGACCCAAAAGTAAATGGTGTTTCAGTATAATAAATGAAGTTACATTAGGCTGGTGGATAGTCACTAGTGAAGTTTCCTAGGGCTCTATTTTAGGGCCAGTTCATATAAATGTTTTCATAAATAACTTGTATGCAGCACCAAAAAGTGTTTTGAGCAAGTTTGCTGACAATAATAAATTAGGAGGAACTGTTGATTCCATCGAGGGTGCAGATGCCTTGTAGAGAGATTCAGAGAAATTAGAGAGCTGGGCAATCACCAGCCACGTGAAGTTTAACAAAAGTTCTGGATTCTGTACCTGGGAAGGGACAACTCCAGCTATATGTGCAGAGTGGGGAATGAGAGGATGGAGAGCTGCCTCACTGAAAGGGTTTTGGGGATCTTAGTTGACGGCTAGTTGAACATGAGGCCGCAGTGTGCCCTGGCAGCAAAAAGAACCAATTGTACTCTGGGGTGCATCGAGCATGGCACTGCCAGATGGGCTGTGGGAGAGGTTGTCCTGCTCTGTTCTGAACTGCGTAGTCTCACCTCCAGCACTGGGTGCAGGTCTGAGTGCCACAGTACAAAAAGGATGTAAAACTGTTACACAGTGTCCAAAGGACGGCTACAAAGGTGGTGAAGGATTTAGAGGGGAAGTTGTATGAGAACTGGCTGAGGTGCCTTGGTTTGCTCAGCCCAGAGCAGAGAAGGCTGAGGGGAGGCCTCATGGTGGCTTACAGATCCTCCCAGGGAGGAGCAGCCCTGAGCTCTGCTTTCTGGTGACAGTGGCAGGACCCAAGGGAATGGCATGGGGCTGTGTCAGGTACGGTCAGGTCAGATATCAGGAAAAGGTTCTTCACTGAGAGTGCAGTCGGGCACTGGAATAGGCTGCCAGGGGCAGTGGTCATGGCACTGAGCCTGCCGGAGTTCAAGAAGTGTCTGGACAATGCTCTCCGTAATATGGTCTGATTTTTGGGTGGTGATGCGTGCGGCCAAGAGTTGGACTTGGTGATCCTCATGAGTCCCTTCCAACTCATGATGTTCTATGATTCTCTTCTGGTCAGGTAGGAGGGGCTGTGGTATAGCATTCACAAACTATGCTTTATAGCCATTAAGCTATATAGGCCAGAGACTACATGAACACAATGTACATAACGCAACAGCAATCATAATGCTTTCTTCATTCACAACGTAGCTATGTCTGACCAGAAATCACAGTGTTTCCTAGTAGAACAGAGCCAAAAACTTCAGCACACTAAGAAGTGACTCTAGGACAGTTCCATGGGAAACACCAGGGCTGCAGGCAAAGGCAGGTTAATTAGTTCCTGGCATCAAGCTGAACTGAGACTAAGTTAACAGTTCTTGTTTTGCTTATAGAGTACATTCTGGCAAAACATTTTAAATTATATTTTTAAAACAGCTAAAAAATTCTGTCTAGTCTTAATTAGTTATGGCTAACAAACAAGATTCATTTCAGCAAAATATTTTCCCTATTTAATTTGTTTGTTCTGTCTGTTTGAATTTTAACATAATTGCTCTCACTATGTCTCTTGATGAATTTATCTGAACATGGTTGTTTAGTGAAGCAGCAATATTTATGCTACACCTTTCATAGTCATTATATGAGGAAAATTAAGCATGTGCCAATGTTCCAAGTTTTTCTCTTGGACCAGAAACTCTTCTAAATAAGTACAGAAGATGTTCCCTTCAAGGCAACTGCAGCTCTACTACATCCTAGTTAAAGGACCTTGAATACAGGCTGGACATGCTGAATAAAGCATCCTTGATTCAATTTGGAAATGTTTCTTTCAGTATGTGAGCAACGGTCACAGAATTTCCTTTGGTTCAATACATTTTTTCCATCATTTATAGTTGAATTTTATTTATTAGGAACAATTTAGAGAAACATGTGGTAAATAGCTGAGGCCAAAGATCTATGGAATAGTTTCCCTAGAATTTGTTTTTCATCCTTCGTCCTATGCTTCGTAAGATTTAGGACTCCATTTTGTTGAACGACAGCTTTTAAAGCTAACTTTAGCTACTCTGACAGCTGTATTATTAAATTCTTATTTCAGCACAATGGAAACTTAAATGTAAAACCTGATGTAATTAGTTTTTAACTGACAGTACTTCATAAATTATCATGTTTGCATTAATAATCATTTGAAAAGAGAATAAAATTGTTTTAAACTAGCATTTATATATTTCTATAGATATTTATATATGTATAGTACCTCTCCAGTGACATTTTGCAATACTTCAGAAAATGAAGTGCATCAGGATATTTTGCTTTCCTGTGAAACCTGAAGGTTGAATTAGTTTGTATAGCAGTCTGAGATGATAGCTGAGAGGTTGGGCTAAAAGATAATCATAGAATTATAGAATGGCTTGGGTTGGAAGGGACCTCAGATCACCCAGTTCCCATCCTTCTGCCATAGGCAGGGGTGCCAACTGCTCAATCAGGCACTAGATAAAATTACCCACAGCCCTATCCAGCCTGGCCTTGAACACCTCCAGGGATGGGACATCCACAACTTCTCTAGGCAGCCTGTGCCAGCACTTCACCACCCTGAAATGAATAAGATTTGGGGGGGTTGAGAGCTCTAACTTCACTTTCTTGCTTTTTCTTAGTGTGTGAAGTCGTCTTACTGATCTATGCCTCACTTGCCCACCAGTAAAGTGAGATTAATTAATCCCGCTTTATTTTGTATTCATCTTGTCTATCATAACCCTATTAAAAATACAGTTGAATAGATAGATTCCTTGAATGCTACCAAAGAATTGCATTGGTCGTCTCATGGTTACGAGCTCTTAAATTACACTGCTTGCAAGCACTTGTTGGCTGCATGGACACTGTCTGGTTGAAGTTGCAACGAGATTCGGATCTTCTTCCCCACTAAAAATACAGACAGGTGATTAGTCACGCTCTATTAAAAGTTTTTGACACAGCACAGTATCTTCAGTAAATCATATAATGTG
Organism: Numida meleagris; assembly: GCF_002078875.1. Classification (NCBI taxonomy): domain Eukaryota; kingdom Metazoa; phylum Chordata; class Aves; order Galliformes; family Numididae; genus Numida; species Numida meleagris. The sequence goes on along the minus strand of NC_034410.1, from coordinate 29,784,991 downwards.
CCACTCTTAAGTAGATTTACTTCTATGTCTACTAGCACACAGTAAAGAATGGAAAAAATATAGTCATTTGCTCTGAGACCATTTTCCTTTGAATTTATACTCGACGTAGGAGAGCAGAAAACAAAAAGTGTGGAAGCTTTGTGTTTTGTGATGTCAGAATTCTTTGTGCTGTGGTAAATAATAAGCTATTTTAGTGCCTATGGTTCTTTTTGTTTTCTAAACTGTACTCACATCATAATCCTGTTGATTTTATAGTTTTGCTCTAGCATAATACTTTAATGCTAATTGTTACCAGCATTTTATTTTTTCAATGATTTGGATGTAGTAATTTGTGAGGTGAGAGTTTTTTTGGATAAAACATTCATTAAGAATAACATTGCATTTTTTTCTGCTTCCATTAGTTGACGATAGATTTTATATTCTTTGCATATTCCAAGTTCTCTTCAGTATTATGGCATTTTTTGGTTTGATAATAATTCCAGACTGTGACTATGACATATTCTTCCCATTACTAAATGTTCTCTGTCCACTTTGTCAAGAGGAAATGCAAGATTTAGAAGATTTAGTGGTCATCTTATTCCTAATAAGAGAAAACAGTTTCTTTTGCATTGAGATGCAGAAGATACTTTCATTTTTTTTTCCCAAGACTTCCCCTATAACAGTGGAGATCTTTGTAAGAAGTACATTAACAATTATCTCACCTGTTTTTTGGGCTCATTGACATCATTCTTAATCTATTTTATTGTATATTTTGTTTATTTATTTATTTACATATTATATGCCATGGTTATAACCTTAGTATATTAGAGAAGATGAGAAATCGGCTTCCTGAGTTTACTTTCATTTAAAACAATAGTTGACCTTAGTTTTATCAATTGATATTTAAGGAAAAAATTGCCCACATTTTTACCAGTACAATTCCTGACTCTGATCCTCTCTTAGCCTGCAATTTGAGAGAAGATGGGACTTTAAAGGTGTATAGATGAAGTATCTAATTCTTCAATATTTTAATATTAAATATTAAATGATAAATAAGTGCAAAATAGTGGTGCTGAATGAAAACATTCCACTGAAGTTGCGAAAAGCTCAGTCACAAGTACTAGATATGATTTAAAAAAAGGTTTTCTTTTTGCTGTTCTCTTGGTTTTGTTGCTCCAGTTGTTGTTGCTGTTGTTGCCATTGTTGCTCCATGCTTAGTACCTAGACTCTAGCAACAGAAATATGTCCTTGTTTCAAAGGATTAAGCTGTTACTGTTGTTGATGATTTCATAAAGCTACAAAAACAGTCTCACACACAGAAACAGAAGCTTTATGCTAACAAAGAAACTGTGATTTCAAGCAATTTGGCTAAAGGGAATTGGATCAGGTAGGTTTTGAGAAGTCCTTCTCATAAAGCGTGAATTCTTTTTGGAGACTAATAGCCAGATAATGGAATTTTATCAGGGAAATGAAATAAGAGTATGACTTTGGAATCTTGCCAGGGATTTGAAATTCTGCCATAAATTAGCAGTGTTCTCTGTTGTCTCTGCAGAGACCAATGTAAAATGAGTAGTGATGTAGATCCTTTGTCTTCAGTCTTGTTCCAAGGAACAAGTATTGACAAACGTGGGAAAACTTGGATTGCCCTGAATTGTTTTGCACTCCTGAAGTGAATCTATTTTTCTAGTCAATGTTGTTAATTTGGCAACTTTGGCAAGTGCTAAATTTGCAGTTAAAGCTAAATAGAAAATCAATTGCTAATGGTCAGCAACAGTATGATCTACTTACTTTGACTAATGATATATTTTCCGCTAATCTGTGAATGCTGAAAGTTTCAAGGCACTTAAAATAAGAATTGTTGGATGTGGGGGCAAGAATTTCTCTTTCTGAGTCTCTATTTTTTGTCAGGCAGGAGTCCCTCAATGGGGTGGCACATTGGCAAAATTCTGTGCCATCACAAAATGTCAGTGATATCTGAGAAACTATTTGCGAGTTTTTTGTTGCTAGCAGGAGGTGCACTAAATTGAGTCTTCTGTCAAATCAGCTTCTGATGTGGTGAAATGAAATATGTGCTCTGTGTTCCCAGCGAGAACTTTTATGACAAATGGTGGAATAATAGCCCACTGCTAATTTGTATTGAGGTATACACGCTGCTGGCTTGGTGGCATTGCTGCAGCAAGCTGTGAATCATGCGCAAGATGGAAAAATCCCTGCTTTTTCTGTTCAAGGACAGAATACAGAAGAAGCTGTTGTCTGCTATGTGTTTTGGGCATTGGTGCTTCAGATTTGGCTTTTCTTTTTTCACAAAAGAATGCAAGAAACCAAAACTGCTTTGAAGAATAAGAATAAAAGGAAGTTCTGTTCTGTCCTCTATTCTGTTCCTTTGTCTATATTTTCAAATACTGTCCTAAGACTTGCAAGTTTAAAAATCATTGTTTCCAATTTCTAGCACTGTAGAAGTTTTAAATATGTTTGGTATGTGGATTCTGCTTTTTATCTGCTCCTGTCTCTCTTCCTTTCCAATACTGCAAATATATAGTTTAAAATTCATAAACCTGGTATGGAGAACAAGCTGTCACTGTCACTTTGAGAGATAGATGAAAAAGGGCTGTCTTCAGTATTTAGGAGCCCCCTAATCACTTTTGTGGGACATGAATTTTCTGTAGCCTTTAATATAAGAATATTTACCCACAAAGCAGTACTAAAGTTCAATGCTTTTTGTGTAGTTCTGTGTATGCTGAATTAGAGCACTACGCAAAAGTGCCTTGCATTCGGTATGCAGGGAGGACATTTTTTCAACAGGGCTGCGTGTACAGTATGAAACTGTCCTGTGCATGTTTTTTAAGTGAGATCAACCATGTGGTCTTGAAAAGCAGGCGTGAAACACTCATGAGTTCTATTGCACAGGTGCAATTTTCTCGTGGGCCACTGTTTCCGTAAATCAACAAAATTAGGGTTGAGCCTGCAATGTTCCAATAATTTACCTCTCAGCTATTATTCTCATTTTGGCCAGCTCACTTAGGTGAAGAAAAAAGGGCTTGTGTATAAACTTGAGATAGTTGGAACAGGAGAACTGTTCTAGAATCATGAATAGGCCTGTATTTTTTCAAGTCAGGGATTTTACTGTGCTGGAGTACTCCTCTAGACTAGGCTTCAGCCCTGGCCAATTCAAAGCATTCAGAAAATGGTCCTTGTGAGTAAACTTATTGTATTTCTTTTAACTTGGAGCGAAGCACGTAAGATGAGTCCTTGGGGGTTTCCACCAAAGTCAGATGAAGTACCAGAAGAGTCAATGGTTTTTAAATATGTCTTCTGAATTCAAGTTGTCGCTTGTTTTTGGCTGGAATTGTTTTTAGAAAATAGTACAATTATCTTATTTTAGGAAATTTTTTTTCTGTAAGTCATTCAGTATTGCCATATGAATTTACTGCAACTCATCTTTTTCATTTGTGCTGCTTTAAGATCTTCTTTGGACTTTTATTTCAACTCATTTTTCATGCAGTTTCTTTGCTAAAGCACTTTAATTCTCTCTCTGATCCCTGAATGAGAAAGAGTATAAATTATCTTTTCTACAGCAAGTCTATATGCTCCTTCTATAGGTGTAAAAATTAGGCCTATGTAAAATGGGAGTAAAAATTTTTCCTTTCTCCATTATATGTATGGGGAATTTCTGTACAAGAGTACAAATAAAGATCAAATCTATGGTTATCCAGTTACTGTGCATGATTGTGGAGATACAATGAATATCTATATTTCTTAGTTTTATCAATAGTAGAGATTTTATATTTTCTACCCTTCATTTCTTTTTCAAGAGGAATAAAAGTAGCAGAAAATGATTTTGCAAGTTCCTTGCAGGAATCTTGTGTTTAAAAGACTTATTTTTTTCAGATGAAGCCGTTTCAGTTGCATAGGAATCTTAGTTTGATCTTTAGAATAGAAATTCTATGGACAAAGTCATATATATTCTCCACATCTTTTTATGAATGCTTTTTCTTTCAATATTAACACTCAAGACAAGTTTCTGCTGTATATCTTAGAGGGAACCCTGGATCAGAAATTCTCTAAGTTTAGGAATTTTATTCCTTTCTCTAAATTATAGAACTTTATGAAAAGAATCTCTAGGATTTCGTTTTTAAAAAGATTTGCTACAGAATGTAAACAGGATGTAATCAAAGCATCTTTTTCATTTACTCTTCATTGAACACTTTTGTCAGAATGAAGGTTTGCTTTCATTTATTTATACTGATTAACAATTTAGAGAAAATTGATTCTTTTGAATTCGCTAGGTTATTCTGAAAAGGAAAATATTTGGGAGTTGCATATGCATATTTGCATGTATGCATATATCTGAGAAGTGGTGAGTCACTATTAGGAAAATAAAGAAGTGTTTTTCAGCTGACTGTAGAACTCTTTTTCTTCCTGCTAAAATTATTTGTGATATTTGGGAGTGTCTGCTTTGGTTAGCTTAAATGAGGATTCAGATTCTGGGAATCCACTTTTGAGGATTTCCAGGGCATATATTATTCTCTGCTCATTTTCCATGTTTTAACATGCACATTGAGATGTAACTTTTAGATTGTCAGCTTTTAGTTTGTGACCATAGGTGCTCTACAACTGCAAATTTTAGCAGTGTCAGACCTACCTTTGGAGTCTAAAAGGGAGTATTTACGGTACAGGAACTTTAACAATGGCTAACTTAAAATGATTGAATAACTTCCTGCTTACAGAAACACAAAGTTCTTTAGAGTATGCTTGAGCTGAACATATATTTTTATAACTGTCTTTCCCCCGTTTTGTGTTTTGTGTTTTGTCTGTTCTTTCATTTTGCGCAGGATTGCAAAAAGATTCATCCACTATGTGTCACTGAAAAATTAATTTAGTAGAGTCCTTGCCAAGGTGCTAGGGAATCATTCTCTTTTGGCAGAACACTTTAGGAGTTTTCTGGCCGCCTATTTTTTTTTTTAACATTTCTTCTTTCCCTGTTCTTGTGCGTGGCCATTGCTTATCTTCAGTTTGTCTCTGTGTCAGTAGTTGACTCATACCCTATGTACTAGCTGGTATAACAGCTCTCTGACCTGAACTAACCCTTTTCCAACTGTACTTTGCTTACATCTTGGCTACTCTAACTTCTCATTCAAGTGAGGCTATATGTTTCACGCAGTGAAATACAATGTGGTACCAATGTGCTATATTTTAAATGCTTTACAGAAGGGCCTATAAATGAGGCAGAAATTGTGCAAGAGAGCTGAACTCTGAACTCCCTCTTATCTAACAATAGACTAACAAACAATCCTTTGCATCTTGTCCAAAAGTTGAAAGAATGAAAGATTCTTGTTGCTTATTGCAAACAATGTACATGCTGTTTCTCTTGTACTTACATTTTGAATCTAAAGCTCAAATTAAATGGAACAGGGGTAAACAGAAATGTTGTCAAGTATTTTTACAGCCATAAGATAACATGCCAAGAAGCCAAACAGGCATGTCAGCTGACTGGGGAACTGAAACAACAGAGCTGGAGTTATTTTCTAAGTTAGCTACTGTTTGTTAGGCGTAGAGATTTCTTTTTTCTTGAAGGTGATATTAAGTATTTCGCCTCTTCAGCAGAAAGGGAAGATTTCTTTTCATAATAAAAAGACTACAGAGTATTATTTCTCCTTACTTAGGGCTAAATATTTGCATTAACTCAATTAATGTTTTGTCATGAATTCTGTGGGACCTAAAGAAATTACTGACTCAGTAATTACTACAGTCCATTTCCACATCTATCCCAATCCATTCTTTCTCCAGAAGGCTGTAAAACAGGAAAATGTTTTTTTTTTTTTAATATATCTGTTGTCTCATTATGCTATTATTTCTCTGAAGCCTTGCCCATAACTCTATATGGTTGGTGCTATAAAAACAGTAGAAAGGATGGAATCGTTAGGACTGTTTGGTTATGCTTTTCCCAGTTGTTGGAATGATAGCCTAGGGCACTAAAGTGCAATGATAGTACTAGCCACTCCTGTAGAGACACATACACAAAAGGATTTGGGCCTCATGGGATCCAGAGCCCCCATTTAGGAAAACAGGCTCCTTAGACTGGTGTAAATTTGATCTGAACTAAAATTAACCAAATTATCTGCCAATGTATGTAGCTCCCAAACAAAATTCCCAGTAATAATATGTATTCTCAGTGTTTCTCCTGGGTCCACTAGATCTCATTCACTGTTGGTAGTCACAGGGAAGGGGATAGAGAAGGTATGGATGCCTTTTTTATCTACTCAAGATCCAGTCATGCAGGATGCCAGAGGTTATGCAGTAATCAAGTAAATTAGAGCTGCATTTTATTTGTCTCCTATGAATTGCTAACAATAAGACTAGAAGTGTAAAGATCACCATGGCTTCTCCTGATAAATATATTCTGTGATACTTGTGAAAATTGAAGCTCGTTGGAAATGCAGTATCTCTGTGATTAGGACATTGCGCATACTATATGGGAGACTCATGCAGCCAATGTCTGATGTAAAATATTTTGTTACTTAAACATTAACCCCCAGATGAATATACTAGTTATCAAACCCCAAATTCATGTTTCTTCTTAACCAAATGGAACATTTAATTAGTCTGAGGAGAATAATTTTGACAGGAAGGACTGAGATAATATGCTGTAGCAATGTATATCTGTGTAGTTAGAGCATTCCCCAGAGAAATGCAAGCACAGAAATGCATAGTACCTTGTTTCCCTTGATTTTTTGTTTTTTAATTTAAAGGTAGGCTTTATCTTGCCTGATAAGCTCCAAAAATGCCTGTTAGAATGAAAACTGCAAAACATAAAGTCAGAAAAATATTTCCTTTCCTGAGGCTTTAAGAAATCTGCCAAGAATCAGGGCATCGGTGTCCGTGTATTATTCAGATAAAAGAACTGAAGCATACAGTTGTCTGGGCTTTAGAATGATAATCAAGCAGAATTTTGAAGATGTTATTCACTGAACCAAGTGCAGTCCAGGCTGTGTGCATGTGCAGTACAACACAACTGCAAGACTGCAGTCAAACTTAACATGGGATGTGCACGTTATACTGGTAGCATTAAGAGCTACGGTGTCTGTCTAGATCCACACCTGGGGAAAGTCTGAAATTGCTTTCTTAAGAAGTCTTAGGTAAGACAGAAGTTAAGCCACAGAAAAAAGAGAGGAAAAAAAATGAGGATATTATGTATAGAAATCAAACAACCCACAAAACACTAAGAAGTTAGCACATTTAAAAAATACAAATGTTTTAGGAAATGATTTGTATTGAAATCATGTCATTTTCTTTCACCTCTAAAGATCTGCAACTTGGATAACTAGTTAAAAACAAAAGTCTTATTTGGATCTGCATGTATGGGTGCAACAGAAAATTTAGTCACTGTGTGAGTGAAAATGAAGCAAGGGACTCCAGCCTACTTGTTTCAGTTTTCCTACTCTTGCTTTTCCAGGAGGCCAGTGGTATCTTCTAGCAATTGGGAACTGGAGTTTTCCAGGATAGCAGCTCAAGGTGGAATGAGGCAGCTTTCTCTGTAAGCATCTGCCCAGACTTTTATTTCTCAAGAAATTGTAAATACTTTTGCCTTTTGTAGGTCTGGATACGATCTAAGTAGATCTGGAATAATGCTGATATCATGTATGTCATATTTAAACAATTTTCCACTATTCTGATTTTTATTGAGAAAATCCTTGACTTTTTCTACTTCTTTTCCATTTTCTTCTTTTTCTCTTTCTTCTTCTTTTTTCTTTTTACATGAAATTAGCAAGTACCAATTGTTCCATTAATGAAAACGAGGAGAATAATTTAGTGTTTTCTATTACTTTGTTAGTGTGGCTAAAATTTGCCTTTAGATTTTCATTCGTTCAAAAGCAAGAGGTAATGTCATGTCTCTTGCAATGATTTTAGGCCGATGGTTTTTTCTCTCAAAGTAGACACCCTCTAAAATTCCTCTCCATCAATAATCTTTTTGTCCGGAAGGAGTGAAGTCCTTTATTTATATATATATATATATATATAAATATATATATATATATATTTTATTACGGATCTTTGAGAGCAGTTTCAGCAGAGTGAGAGCTGCACCCCAAATAGGTGCAAACATACTTAAACTATTTTGCTTTCCAAAAAGTGAGAAAGTTTTTTGCATATTCTGGAACATTAGAAGGTGTTAGCCCAGCAGGAGACACCCAGTACTCCAGGTTTTGAGATCATCACTGATATGAATGGAATGCAATTTAATTTGGTAGAACATAGCATTCACTTTTGAAATCAGAGAATTGTCTAATGAAAAAGAAAATATCTGTTTTATCTAATTCCATTATTAATACAAGTTACAAGTTCTAGATTTAGAGACAGATATAGAAGAACACTTCCTCTTTTTAAAATCTTGGTTCTGTATACTGCTCACAGTTCATGTGATTTGAATTTGGAGATAAACCTCTCATCTTTTCCTTCAGATTGTGTTATATTCAAATCTTTTCTGCAAGAATTCTCAGTTTTTGTAACCTAATGATAAGGAAATGCTGGTGTCCCTTGGGTATGGATAGCTGGAGCCACCTCCTGTTCAGACAGTAGACAGACTGTACTAATCACAGTCATTTTTAACTTAAACTTGATATTTTACTTATTGCTTTGGAGTCGCTACTTCCTAATATTGGTGGGGATCCAAACCTTAGTGCAGTCTTTTGCATATGAAAGCTATAATTCAGTGGAGTGTGTGTGCTGGTTAACTTGCAAGTTTTGGCTTATACAGATAAATATCCTAAATAAATGCATTTCTGAAACACGAGTAACAGATTTTTATTCTCTTCAGATTTGCATTTTTATTTTTTTTTAAAGGTGAATTAAAAAATGAGATTTAGGTAAGCATGACTTATTTTTTTCCAAAATACCAGATTTCTCCATTAGCATTAAATTATCTTGATTGAAGTGTTTCATTTGTTTGTGTAGTAAAGTTTACAACTATCTTGTTTTTCTTGTGCAAGAAAGGATTGTGGTCTGATGCAGATATTTAAGGTGAACACTGAGTTCATTGTATCTCATAGCTAGTGGAAACTATATCATGCTTAATTTACAGACAAGAACTCTTACAGAATTAGGAATTAAGAACTTTTTATACATATGATCAGAGTGAAAAAATATTTCACAAATCTGAGCTAAGTAAATGCTTATTCACAGAAAATGACAGAACAAGAATAGCTGTTGTCATGGAGTTCTGAAGCAGACCATGGACTGCAGGTCATTAAGGATAAGAAAATTCCCTCACTCTACAATTCTAGTCCTTTGGCTGCTTCTTAACCAGCTAACCTTACCCTGAGGAGCAAAGGGTATTTATTGCTTCCAAGTGACCATATTTCTTCAGTCAGTGCAAGCAAGTCAGAAGTACAGAAAATATAGCAACCTCATATGTTCACAGAGGTAAGGGAGAAATGACTAGGAAGAAAATAAAATGAGCTCATACAGAATGAAACTTTAGAACATATGACATATTTCCTATGATCACTGTATAGGATTCAACACAACAGAGCAGAATCACCACAACTGTACTTTCTTTAGATCATACATCAGGAAACCCTGAAATAATTTTAGAGCTAACTTTATGTAGCATTGTTTTAGGTGATTTCAGCTGTATTTATAGATCCACTCTGTCATTCTGCAAATCAGTATCTGAACACAGAATGGTTTTAAAAAAAATAAGAGTTTGATGTTAGATTTGAATTACATATGTTGATCTGATAACAATACAGTTGGTATAATAGCTAGGCAAAATGTAAATCTGATGAATCCAAGACTCAAATCACAAAATTTGAAGCAGAAATATCGCATCATCTGTACAAATATCACTCTGACTTGAGACACACTGGAGAATACTTGGGAAACTCTCAGACTACAAGCAGCTAGGGACAACTGAAGTAACAGGTGATACAATAATCCTGATCATTTTTTATGAATTATGGTTATGAATGAATCTTAAAAGTGGATCAAGACTCTGGAGTTCAGAATTTTAGTTTAATAACTTTACATAGTTCTGGCTTAATTCTAATAAATTAATTCTAATAACTTAATTCTATTAACTATATCAGATTCACATTTTCATCTCCTCCATTTGATGGTGAGAAGTAAATAATCATGACTTCACTCCAGACAGCACGTGGTTGATATTTGAGAGGGGAAAAAAGGCTGTTTAAGAACCAGCCACTAGTGAACATAAAAAATTTCCTATCCACCATGTGTTAGTTTTAATGCAGTCTTATAGATTGTTGCAAACCTTGACTAATGCTTGCAAAAGTTTATTAAAATTGTTGGCTTTGAGATGCTTTAGAAGTGTGAAGGAAACCCTACGCATGGAAGATCCTTTTGTTTTCTTGCCTGAGTTGAAATTACCATTTTTCAAAAAAATTCATTTTTGAGCCAACATCACCTGTGTAAAATTTGAAATACTGTGTATATTCTTGTACATAATGAAGTGAACATAAAGCTGTGATGGAAATTTGGCATCTCTGCACTGCATATACTGTTTGAAATAATATACTTAAATATGTTTAACAAATCCGCTGCTAGCTATTCACCAAAAATTACATGAATTTGTGAGATCATGGGAAAAGTTACTTGAAAAATTTCTTACCATGCATGATTTCAGTTAAACTCTTGTGAAGTGTGCTGAATCTGCACATGTTAATTACACTTGAAGAGATTTTAATACGAAGGAACATGTAATTCAAAATAGCTTACTGTATCAGTAGGGTGTCCTTACACAGAAACCATGCATAGGATGAGTCTTCCTGAAATGAATATCTCGCTGCCTCCTTGACAGCAGCAAGAGCAGGTGCCCCTGAAGGCTGCTCTACTAACTGTCCATAGAAGTGAGGAACTTAAATTAGCCATGCAGGATATCTTTTTGGAATATTTCTGTCACACAGTCCAGTGAAAGACTTTTCTCTTAATTTTTGGAACTGTTAATTTTTGTATGTCTGAAACATACCAGATGCCAGCTGAATTACATCCTAACTTAGCAGTAGAATCTGATGAGGCTGTATCTCTATCTCTGTTCTCTTTGATGGACACTTTCAAAGTTTTAAGAATAGACAACGAGAGATGATGAGGACTTTTGTAAACAAGAACCTGCATCTGAGTTAACTTCCATTTGGTGGCTGTTGGTGAAAGCATGCCAAGCACCACCTTGCTAGCAAGTCTACACTGAAAACCTTGGCTCAGTGAGGTGGGGGAAAAAAAAAATGAAAGGAGATAACATTTAGTATTTGCACAACATTCTCACAACAATTTTACAAGGCAGCACGGCAGTCATTTTGATTCTCTCATAAGGCCACCCCCTGCACCTGCTCAGCTATATATTTGCTAGAAAATTAAGTGCAGTTAAGAGACTACTGGCACTTTACAGCTATTCTGTTTTACTCATAGGTTTATGTGCTGTTAATTTGGAAACAAAGCTATTATGCTTCAGGTGGTGTTGCAGTGTTGTACAGAGGCAACACAATAGACTAAAATACCCTCCTCTTAGGCATTGCAAATTGCCATAGCAATAGTATTTAGGCTCACTGGGTCATTTATCTTCAAACCACACAGCTGACTCAACACTTGGGTGGGTTGAGAAGTAAGTGATTTTGACATTTAGCAGCCCAAGGCTTCTTTTCTCCTTGAGAGACTTGCACGTCAGCTCTGTTCGGTTTTTGTCTTCTGCGCCTGTTTTGAAGCAGATGGCAAAACCTCACCTCAGCTGGATGGTTGGGACCCTTACTGCATTTAGCAAAGCTTACCAACTGAATTATAACTGATTGTGCCTGCAGGTGTTGAGTAGCATATGATTTATGATGTTTTAAATATAGTCTGTGGAAGGTATTGTAAGTAGCACTGAATATATTTTGAAAAAAAATAGGGGGAAAAACACTCAGAAAGTGAAACAAAATTGTTTAGAATGTGATAAACTTCCTTCTGTTAGAAACAGCTTTATCACAAACATTTTTTTTTTGTTTTCTGCTGTAGATGTTCTGCCGCATATATTTAGTCAACATACTTGGTATTCTTTGTATCTTGAAATTATTTATACATAAGATTTGTACAGAATGTAGCTCTTTCCTGTAATACATGCAGTTCAGAAAATGTAGATTTCAAAGATGGGGTCTGTATAGATGCTGAAGTGATGAGCCTAAAACAGCAGAGAAGATTCAGTGAGGTTATTGCACCAGCACCTCAGCAAGCTCTTCTGTTCAGCTAGGCATAAAGCCCGGGAGTAAAGTAACGACCATTGTGGGATCAGCAAATCTATTTTTAGACTGCTCTTTTCCAAACCTCATCCTGTTGCAGCACAATATTTGGCAAATTGGAAGAAGTGCATCCTAAACAAGTTATGTGGTTAGAGATCATGAGTATTCATGCAGCAATATACGTTCATCTTTTTTAAAAGAACACCAGTTTAAAATTGAGTTAAAATGTTTATTCATAACAAATGTCTCCAGATAAATACCTAGCAAAGAATGTCTTATTTTCAACCATTTAGTAATCCTGCTTAATTACGCCTCTGCTGAAACTGGGAAATGTTTTAGAGGAAAGTGATTAGGAGAAGCTGAGAATTTGCTGCAATCTACTATAGTGAATACAATCGAAAAAAAGCTGCCAATCCTTCAATAAAGAATTTCTAATAATATACAGGATCTAATCCAAGGTGTACCTTGCAAACAGCGTTTTGAGTTGCATGTTCTACTGTTCCTTTGCATCAGTAGAAGGCAGCTGAGATTTGTAACAACTGAACAAGAATATAGTGAATGATTTACTGAAAATAATGTAGAAGTGTAGCCATTTTTAGTTCACAGGCAGTGAGTGAATGTGTTGCAATAAGTGACACTGCTGAAATGTGCTCGTTAGATACTCAGCCTCTCACGGGGGAGCCTGCTATATGTGTTCCCATAGCATACAGCAGGCATTACCAGAAGACAAAAATCCAGTATTTACGATGTGTTCTTCATAAGTGTTCACTGTGGGAACCATAGGTTTGATCATGTGTGTTATCTTCTTATTGCTTCTGCTTCTGGGATAACCATAAATCTGAAATTCTGAGAAATGTTTTGGGAACACACTGTTCTTTAGCAGACTTCACAGAATACTACTACCAGTTCAGAATATCTGTGAATATTTACTCATGTTAACATTTGTAAGTAAGCGTGCAACCGGGTGTTATGAAAACTGTGTAGTTCACAGATATAGGCAGAGCAAACCAAATAAAATATTAACAGATTTTTGTTTTGCAATACTTTCCCTAATTCCTACTTGTATTCTTTGACAACCAGTTCGAATGTGTTGTTTCCCCTAGGGTAAAGAAAGCAGGCAAGTGCACATACCTTGCTTAGCATGCTATTCTTGCTCTCTGAACACAAATACATACCTTATGGGGGTACTTATATTTCTTTTCTAGGAACAGACAGAAAAATCCTAAGTTTTGAAAATGAAGTCTCAGAAATAGTAACATGTCACAAGCAGAGCAGAGGAGGAAATAGAAAGGCAGCCCTTCCCCCTCCACCAACCTGCTCACAAGCTCTGTTTGTCTGACTAGGCAAAAACTCCTTCCTGACCACAGCCTTGTTCTCAGTTCGGTCCTGAATGTGTGATAAATGTGCTCCACAAAGTTACTCCATTTCTTGCTACCAGAAGAGACATAGGTGCCTCCAGCAAAAATCTCATCTGTAATTATGTCCTGTTCTCAATACTTTACAACAGGAGCTGGCCTGAGCTGCTTACACTGATCCAGAGTCCTCACAACAGTGATTATAGTTCAGTTTTTGGTTTTGACCTTCCAAGAATAATAGAGAAAACTCAGACAGAAAGATTCCCAAAGAACATGGTGCACAGTGGCATCTTGCTAGCACTGCTAAAGCTTAAATCACAGTATTTCTGCTGATGGAAACATTACATAGACAGTAGTCAGCTATTTACAGTGATCAAAGAACACATTTTGTGGTTGCATCTAAACAAATGTTTTCTCTAAGAAGCAAACTACTTGCATATTACAAGACCTGAGCAGGGACTGTGTAAATGAAACAGAACATATTTGCTCATATTTCTACAGTGCTAAACAGCCCTTTCTCTGAAGTGTGAAATATCATTCCTGAGAACTGAATTATTGAACTTTCTATTCCTCTGAGCTGCTGGTTTCAGAGGAATATTGCAAATACTAATGCAAGAGTTAATTTAAAATTGAAAAATGATTCAGCCCCACATAAGTGTTTTAGAGAAGCTGAAAAACCATTGTGACTCAGAATATGTTGGAATTTTCACCAGGTGGGAACACAGAAGACATCAGAGGTCCTTTTGTAGCATCAAACAGAGACATCCTTTACAAGAAATCACAGTTTATACAGAATTTGATAAAAGGTCTTAAGGAGTTAGATTTATACAGGTGACAACTCATGGGTTTTATAGGGCTCTGGGGGACACTTTGCTCCATTTGTGTTTATTCTTGTGTGTGCTCTTTCTCAAGGAAGGTGTAACACCATATTAATGATGTACACTATATTCATGATTCAGGCACTGGAACAATTTGCCCAGAGAAGCTGTGGATACCCCATATCTGGAGATGTTCCAGGCCAGGCTGGATGGGGCCCTGGGCAGCCTGATCTAGTGGCTGACACCGTTGCCCATGGCAAGGGAAATTGGAACATGAGGATCTTTATGGCCTCTTCCAAAAGCCATTCTATTATTCTATGATAGAAAACTTTTTATAAGCAGCAGCATAAGGAATTTTATACACACACACATATATAAAGGTTATTGAACTACAGAATTGTTTTTACTCCTTCCATTTAATCTGTTTTGTCTCTCTCAAGTCCCAGTTAGTTTCAAGGAATAACCAACACTGTAGTCAAATAACTTTTTCATTTCCTCTAGGAAGTTAAATTTTCATTATCACTCACTGGCACTTCTGTTTTGGGAGGCTTTGGTTTTTGACTCAGTACAGGAAAGCTGGGTCTATTTCAAACTTTCACAGCCAGGATAAAAGCTCCAAAGACACAGAGCACAGAGGCTACATATATACTGCCCTTGGTAGGATCTTCGTGATGTCAAACTCTGAAGACCTTTCAGAGTTATATGACAAGTTATATTTTTTCTGCAGGTGGTGGTGCAGGTGGCCACTCTGATGAGGCCTTTGTCCCGTCACTGTCTGCACTTTGGCCCACAATTATCTTATATCCCACATGCAATCTTTCTGCCTTTGGTAGTGGGTGCACATCAGTGCATTGTACCAGGTCCTTCTGAGTTAGAGGTATCTTTGGAAATAACATGTGACGAGTCCAAATCTGCTGTAATAAACATTTCTAGTCCTCTGGAGGATTTTTCAAATAAGAGGTTGTATTTCTACATGCAGTTGGCTAAAACATCATCATTTTAAGATGCCTTGGTGAGAACAAATAATACCAGTAGAATGAGAAGAAGATATTTACTTCCATCAGTACATTTTTCAGGATATAACTGAATATGTTCCAAAACTATAATGGACAATTATTGAAACCTCTCCTGTTGCCAAATAAGGATTCACAGGAACCCCCCCCCCCCCCACACACACACACAAGCCCTATTCATTTCATCAGGGAGAGAAAGATATTCCAAGCTAATAGGGCAAATAGTTCTAATGAGAAGATTTTGACCACTGAATCTAAAACCAGCCTCATATTATATTAATCAGACCAGAGTATATAGGAAATCATTCCTGATACCTGAAGTTTCCTATACATATTATTATGCCTTAATACAGTCTATGAGAACTAATACTTGCATTAATTGCAAGGAATTCTGCAGTAAAATAATGCATTATGAAATAGTTACACTGTTAAATGCTAAAGCACATAATTTCTCTTTTCTTTTATAAATCATCTGGAGATTTTTATTTATCCTTCAGCTTCTAAAATACCTATAATCTTTTGGTTAAACTACCTGTGTTCTGTATCTTTTCTGCTACTCTCTTCTATCATATTTTCTTTTTGTATTTCACTGCTGTGGATTCATGCTGTTTGCGCTCCTTTCAACCCAGATACTTGGTTTGACAAAACAAATTTAAGTATAATTTAAACGGCTTGACTGGGCTCTGTAAAGTCTTCTGGAGGATACTCTGAACAAAGAATCAATTTTAGTGTGACAACTGAGTAATGTAGATATTTGTATTTTAAGTGAAACATTTTTTTTCTTTTACTTTAAGAAGTAAGATACTGGTTATTTTCATAGTCCATTTCCATGATCTAAATCTTTTTTTGCTGTTTCTTGAAGTTAGAAACTAACACTTTTGAAATATGTTTAACTGTTCTCTCAGTCCTGATGCTTAAAAATTATGCCTATATCCTTCTTTTAGACTACTGCTAAGATTGAATTTCATTGACATTCTTCAGTCAAATTTGTTCTGAGTCATACTAAGTCTGCCTTTTTTTTAGCAACTCCTTTTCAAAATTACCTTACCTGAAGGGTCACAAATAGATGTGAATATCCTTAATAACAGTAGTGCCTTGGAGTTACTCTTGTGAGGACATACTGTTTTCCTTGAAAGCATTCCAAAGTTTGATTCTGACTAGTATCTAATTAATGAAAAATATAGACTCAAAATCAAGATGCAATGAAGAAATACCAGGGTCATGATATATTTGATATTTTAGTAGAAACAAGTTGGGTAATTCCAACATACAGCATTGCTCACTGCAGGAGTTCAGAGATGGTCTGCTCTTCAGTTTAGCTATAGTAGTTCACTGTAGCATTACCAAATTCTATCATATCATTTAGATAAAAGTAATGGAAAACAAAGTTAAGAGGGACTATGAGACCTCCTCTTCCTAAGCCTGGCAGCGTTTGTTGCTTTCCTGCATAGAGTCTTGCAATTCTTGAAACGTTATAAGAAAGACAATGGCATCATCTCAGGAATCTGTTTAAGTAATCAGCTATTCAAACCATGAAAGAGTATACTTAGTGTCAAACTTAAATATTTACTTCTGGCCTTTTATTTAGAACTTTTGTATTTTATTTGTACCTCATTCCTCTTCTATCTACAGCTACCTTTTACTATTCTGAAAATTGCTACCTTACTAAAAGATCTGCAATAGTCAAGCAGAAGTACTGTAAGGGATTCTCCCCAAGTGTTCTCCACACACAAACAGGATGGCTAAGGAAGCGACAGAAAGGACAAGCAGAATACAAGGAGGAGTTCCTGTGGTATATATAGCCAATTTATGTCCTTAAGTCTTTTCTGGATGGTAGTGGTATGTATTACATGACATCTGCTTTCAGATGGAAATGGCATTAGCTGAAGGATTTGGACAAGTATTGCTAGGAGATGGAAAATTATACCTTATATTCTTCTTGAAGGAATCACTTGCTAAAAGCAAGCCCCTTTTCTACTCCTAAGTTTGGTGGTAGGGATTTGGCAAACACATTAAATGAGGGCTAGAGAAAGCATTCAGGATTGTGGCTAGGTCTAGAATTGGGATTTGGTTTGGAATGCCAGGAAGGATGAAATGCAGTTTCTATTGGTTTTTTGTAAATTTATGAATAATACTGCTGGTTCTGCTAGGGGCTTGTTCAAGCAAGACCAAGAACACTCAGTTAGGGATACAGTAGTGTATGAAAATAAAGGTGGGGATGAACTATAGTTTAGAGAGGTTTTCTGATTTTTCCTACATTACCAAAATCTTGCTGGATTTGATCTATTGCTCTATAATTCAGTCCAGCTGTAGAGTTAGGATCCTAGACTCATGTATAAAATTACAGGATACTGCTCTGAATGTAAGTGCTGTGTGTAACAGTCTTTTGTTCTAGAGTTAATTATTGCCAGTTAAGGGCTAGAAATAAGGTTAAAAAAAATGTCAGAGGACTGCTGAGCTGTAATTGTGTCTGTGTTTGGAAAGATTTGGAAGTTAGGAATGGTCTTTTACCAATTCATGTTCAAAACCAAAGTCTATTCTTGAACATAAAGCTTTGGCTTTGCTTGAGAAACCTGACTACCAGAGAGCACGATGTGTTACATCCATAAAGTTCATAAAGCAATCAGTCTGACAGGATCACACAATTAAATTAAAGCCAGCACTGATTGCACTTTAGACCTTCCTGTATTTCAGAATCCAAACCCTGACTTTAGCCACAAGTTTATACTAGGCTAAGTGATGGCCATTGCATGAAGCTCAGTAGAGAATCCTAGCTCTTTAAATTTATACTACATTATTCTGGAAATGGGAAATATGAGAAGGTCCTGTTATTGTGAGACTTTAACTTGCATGAGAAGTGAAGTTGTAGAAATTGGTTAGGATACTGAAATGTAGACAGTTCTGAGATGCGATCAATTCTTGGTTTAGAAATGTTCACCAATGTACCTTTAGGGCTTGTCATGTTATGTGTGAGGGGAACTACTTCGCTAAGTGAATTCCGTTAAGTTGCACTTGAGTTAAATCTAAGGCTTGGAGCAAGGAATGCGGAGAGATGAGGGTTTGTTTTAATATTGTGCTGAACTTAGGAGCAGTGTTATTTGGGGCTAAGGCATTTTACTGAGTTCTTTCAGCTAGGCACATTTCTGCTAGGCACCTAAGTTTGGTATGTATTCTAAGCCTCAGTGGAACCAGACACAAAAGTGGGAGTGCCATTGCTTTTCTGATCTGATTGTTACCTACAACTTTTAACTCCCTCTGTTTCTAAGTACCTACTTGGCCATAGGTTGAACCTTAGAGAATATGGCATTGTTGGCTAAAACTCAGAATTTTTCCATAGATCTCTGAGGAATTATCTCTGATTCTAAATGGAAGGCTTACCTAAGGTTAGGTCCTTTATTAACTTCAGTTCACAAGCTTGTTTTGTAACTTAAACCTTAACCTTAATATTAACCCCTGCCCCAATCTTATATTTAACTACAGAGCGCTGACCAAAACTCAGCATGCTCCTACTAATCCTGTCATAAATTTAGGTCAGATGACTTTTCCCAAATCAGTGTTAAGCGTATAACATTAGGCACTCTGTGTTCAAACCCTCAACTCTTACAATATTTCCAGCCTTGCATCTTATGATAGAATCCAGCCAGTAATCCTTCTTCTCTAAAAATGTTAGTTTCAGAACCAGATAGTAAATTCTGCATATTGAACTCTTATTTTGTTTTCAGTCTTATAAAAGGGATCCTCATGTAGTTTATGATCAATATCTGGTTCCATGAAATGCTAGTCTGCACTGTGGATAGCTATTTGGACTTGTGCATGTTTGCTGATTATCTCAGGTACTATTTCAGATCTGAGGGAATCATTTCTAAGATGGCAGAGAGGAGGAGCAGCAGAGCATTAGCAGCAGTCCCAGTCGGGCAGAGAGCTGCAGAGCTATGTGAGCTTTGTCTGTACGCAGCGCTTGAGGTACACTGCATTAGCTAGTGGTTCTGTAAAGATTGATATCTTTAATTCTGCTAGTAAATTTGCACCTGAGCACTTACCTTTAATTGTATAGAGTGCTCCTGCATGAATAACAGGGGAGATACTGACAAGCTACACTGGTAAATAGGTGTTTTTGTGTGAACATTCATTTTGTGGCCTCTTCCTTTTCGTGTTCAGAATAGATGAAATTCCTTACCCAAAAGTTAATAAAAGGTTAAAGCATACTGTGGTTCTCTATATGGATCACAATTTTCAATTATCACTAGATTAAGATGGCTTTTTCCGCCACCATTACTAATTCTCTCTGACTGTAATTCTTAATTGAAAAAACAAAACAAAACAATTTGTATGTGTACTGACCAAGACAGAGTTAACTTTCTTTGAAACAGCCCATATGGTGTTGTATTTTGGATTTGTGGCTAGAATAGTGTTGATAACACAGTTTTGGCAATTGCTAAACAGTGCTTGCACAGCACCTAGTCTTTCTCTTTTTATCAGTTGAAACTTTCTTCTTCCTCCCACTCTGCTCTAGCAAGTAGGCTGGTGATAGGCAAGAAGCTGGAAGAGAACACAGCTGGGACAGCTGACCAGACTTGGCCAAAGGGATAATTTATAACATATATAACACCATGAAAAGCAATAATATTGGATTAGAGGAAACATGGAGGGGATTGCTTTCCAAGATAGCCATTACTCATGGCTGGGCATCAATCTACCTGTGGGAGGTGGTGATAGATTCACTTTGCAGCATTTGTGAATTGTTTTCCTCTCCTTCTCCTCCCCTCTTTCTTCACCTATTGAACTGTCTTTACCTCGGCCTATGAGTTTTCTCACTTCTGGTCTTCCTTTTCTCTCCCCTGTCCTGCTGAGGAAAGGAGTGAATGAGCAGTTTTGTGGGTGATTGACTGCTGGCTGTAGCCAACCCACTGCACTACCATAAGGGGAAGCCGATAAAGTGATTACCTTAAAAGTAATAATGACTCAACATTAAACAATTGAAAATATTATCATTTCAGTTTTGCCCGGTGTACCTACACTGTGGATTGCCTCTCTTTCATAGAGTTCTTAATAATAAATACACAAGTAACCTTTCTTCAGGATTAGCATATTTTGCAGCACTTATGTGCCAGCATGAGTATTTCTTCCAAAATTCTTTGGCACCTAGATAATTCTTGCAGTCCAGGAAGCTAAGCTATGAAGAGCGTAAAGTGCAATTGATTTTCATAGTAAAATTCTGTTAAGGTATTGATTTTTATTCACTGCATCCATTTTTTCGCGTGCATTTAATTATATGTGTTTATTTCAGAGCTGCAGATAAAGTTCTATTGGATGAATCTTCAGCATTATACAAAAAAAAAAAAAAAAAAAGGTTTAGGTATTTTGCATGCATACAGCTCAGGATCTCAGTTGGAAGAATTTTGAATTAGACTTATCCCATGATGTTTCAATTGCATTAGTTCCTAATGACAGTGAAACATCAGATGGAGTCATTAGTTTGCTATAAAATAATTTTCAGGTTAGTATGATTTTCCCTTATGTGGAGGTACGAAACCAATCATGTAGATGTTGTATTACTGACTTCACTGAAAGCACGGTTGGACTGGAATAATAGT
Source organism: Numida meleagris (assembly GCF_002078875.1). NCBI lineage: Eukaryota > Metazoa > Chordata > Aves > Galliformes > Numididae > Numida > Numida meleagris. The sequence continues at coordinate 29,764,008 of NC_034410.1, read as the reverse complement.
ATAAAGAAGATGCCACTAAAGTTCTTCACTTTTGTTTATCAAGTAGCTTAAGTGAGGTGAGGAAGGAGGGAAAGAAGGAATAAATAAAGCACCAAATACAGAAATGAAAAGGAATGAAGCGTTGATAATGTTTCTGATCCTAGCAGTTGCTGTCCCCCAGTTAATGGATGGCCAATTCCATGCAAAGCACAGATTAGCATCAGATTAAATGTCATTTTCTCCACTAGTCAACTAAAGCATGAAATCTCATACAATGTCTTGATTTGGGTCATTGTCCTAGATACCTACAACATCTGATGTCAGTAAAATGAATGCTAGGATCAACATGGTTCAAAGTGGAGCTGATGTGTGTGCTCCTTCTCTGGGAGTAGTAACTGCCATAATCCTCATCTTCTCAACAGCTCAATGCAGTGCATGAGTGTGGGTGGATAACATGTAAACAGAATGTGTCAACTCTCATTTGTCTAGGGGTACAAAAATAGGTTTGGGAACACTGAAGCTAGCACCAAATGTCTGGCTTCCAATCTTCGTACGTAACACTAACATCTCTACTTAGAAAAGCTGAAATTTCGTGAGAATACCACTACATTTTTTTTTTTTTCCATATATCAATACTTCCAAAATCTCCAGAGAGGCCAACTTGAGACAATACTTTGAACTAGTTAGGGAGAACATGCCACTCTGGACTGAAAAGACCATTACAGACTTGACAAAATACATCTTAAAATATTAGGTTGCTGTGATTTATGAGTCATCCTGAAGTTCATTAAACTATAACATTGGCACTACAGTCACCTTCTGTGCAAATGAGAAATGAAAGACAAGTTCATTGCAACCTTCGAGGCAACACTGATACAAAGGATCGTGTAAATAAACCAAAGCTCCTAAACTCAGGTGTATTTAATTCTATAAAAGAATGAACTGCAAATCACTTGATTGCCATATTTCGCTTTATAGGCACTTCCTTCAGTTTACATGTTTCTGCTACTATTCAAACGTACTAAATGAGAATTAAGAAGAAAATGACTGTTTATAGCACTACTGCACTGTATACACTCGACTACGTATCAAAGAGAGAAAACAAAGGGTAAGCAGGTATTAAAAAGGTGATGAATTCTTTAAACTATGAAGCGAATTACATACATGATAACTTGATGAATATCTCTTCTATAAAGTAAATGAATCCTATGTTTACAGAAGTGAAAGACGTCCTTTGAAAGGCTGACCTTGAATTCAAATACAGAAAAGGTAAGTAATCTGTGGGATTCTGTAAATCTATTAGTACAGACCCCTGTTATCTAATCTTTTTTTCTAGCCTTCTCCTATGTAGAAATCATGATCCAGAGCAAGTTGTCTTATTTTGCAATTTGCAAGCAGGAGAACTGGAATAAGTTTTAAATTTGGACTAGAGAATACAATAGAGGGTACAGAAGTGTGTCCAAAGCTGTGAAATGCAGATTGTCACATAAGTTCAGAGTGGTTGAATGTAAAGTTTTCTGATATAAATGATTGAACTGTTTTTGAGTATTTTGCTGCAAGTGCATGCATTTATTGGAGTAGAACCTTGTTCCAGTTGCTCTCAGAAAGGCACATAATCTGTTTTCAGTGAATTTAGTTAATTTTCTTTCTTTCTTTTTTTTTTGGGGGGGGAAGGGGGGCAGTTTCACAGTTCACAGTTTCATGAATTACATGGTGAAGTTAATCTCTGCAATTACCCTTACAGAATGCTAGCAAAAAATGCTGGAAAAGATTTGTTTTGACATACAGAAGGAGTTCTTCATGATGTATCCATCATTATTCCTCTCTCAGTGTGTGATACTTCTGGCTAAGTTCAAACAAAATGTACATTCAAAGCGCATCTGTTGCACTGACCTAATTTCTCTATTTTCTGTAATAAAAATTCAAGTGCCCAAAACAGACAGTTTTCTTTTAAATTTTAACAAATGCTCTTTACATTTTCTTCTTTATCTTTTTTTTCCCCAGCTTTACATTTTCTTCACACACTTTCTGTCACTTTCATCATACAACTGGCAAAGTAAAGAAATGATGAAGTTTCCATTTTTTCTTTTCTTCCTTTTTTTTTTTTTTTTTTTTTTTTTGGAGGAAGTCAAACCACTCAGGAATACTGTGAGGCAAAACTAACAAATTTGAATCCTGACTTCATGAGCGACAACCACTGAAACTGATAACAAACCAAAACTGTGAGTATTCAAGGTTTCCTTGGAATTGCATGTCTCTGGCTTGTTGGTTGTTTTTTTTATTTTTGGATCATAACATTATAGTTGAAATCATTCATTGTGATAGTGTTCCTGTCAGAGCTGTAACTGGTTTGCTTTGCCAGGCTCATTTTGATGAAGTGTGAAACAAATCTCAATGATAGTTCTCACAATGAAGATACATCTCTCAGTCAACCTTACAGGCAAATATTATTTCAGTCTTTTCCTGAATCTTCATTGCTTAAAGGTCTGTGTCATTTTGAGCCTTGCTCTGCAATGTGTCTGTTTATTTTGAAGAGGTTATTCTTTGAGCTCTGCATCGCGTGAAAATTTACTTCCATCTAAGCAAGTGTAAGACTAATTTTACAAACATTTTTTTAATAGATTTTACTTAATTGAAAAATGCTGTCATTTGCTTAATTGGAAATGGTAACATAAAATTTATAAAAGCAATCCAAAGTGATTAAGTATGGATTCACCACATCAAAAAGCTAGCTTACAGGTATATTCATAGCTGCCCTATTACCATGGAAATTAATATAAAAGTCCTAAATACAAAGACAGCCAACTTTTTATCTTGTATAAATTAGTATTTATAGAAACTCTGTTGGCCAAAATCAATTAGCAAAGAAGCCATCTTAGATGATAATAGAGGGAAAATCCAAATTGCACAGCACGCATTTAGGAGTTCAACATTTAGCTTTGTGTGAGCCCTTAAATATAATTCTACAAATGGATTGTTTAAAATTTATAATACCCAGTGTGATCTTCTCTCCTTTTCTCCTTTCCTACCATCTCCTTCATTCTGCACAGTAAGGAGTATATTTACCCTCTTTGATACCATTTTATAAGAGCTTTTTATCAATCTTTCCAGAAATCTGTTCACAGAATTACTTCACCAGCGTTCAAGGTATCCTCAATTTGGTCAAACGGAGCATTTATAAGAAAAATAAAATGGAAAAGGATATTCAGAATTTCCAAGGACAGATGTCACCTTGTGCTGCCTCAGAATTGTTTCTTCTGAAGGTCTAATGGAGGATTCTGGTGAAACTGCAGATTAACTATTGGTGCATGGTGCCATTTTTGTATTTTGTTTTTCCTATTTCTGCTCTTATATCATTTCTATGAAATGGTTGACAGAATTCCCTGAAAGCTATTTCTTTTGCTGCTTCTCAGAAATCATAGCCATGTCTAAGTAACTGATAGTATTTGTCACAATATCAGAATAATATTAATCCTCATCCTCCATAATAAAAGATTGTTCTTGATACATGCCACAAAAAAAAGGTAAAAATACAAATGTTCTTAGGTTGTTCATAAAAGGTTGGAAAACAAAAACATTTGTATATGAAGGACCAAATTCCACTGCAGTTCTTCAGTGAACTATTAATGAGAATGCTTAGGCAGGCTGACAGAAGAAAAAGCTGCTTCTCATTGAATGGAAAGACTAATAACACCTTAGATAGGGGAGCCAAGTGTGTAATTTACAACCCTAATAACAATATAAAACTGTTATTTTCATGCTATGCTGAAGTCTTGGTTGACTTGCAAATCCTTGCTTAGCAGAAGGCCTTTTGCTAGAGGCCCATATCTTTTGGCTGCAGATGGCAAGCTGGCTGCCTCCAAAACTCTGCTAGTTTCGATTAAAAGCATTTAATGATGCTGCACATTTTTACATTAATTAAATGGAGACAGGCAGATATCTCAGAAGGAAGGTATAAGATAAACCCCCCAAAAATGGTGAAGTGTCTACATGACATTGTATACCAAAACCCCACAGATTTTGGCAGATGTCTAGAGATAATTCCAGCCAGACTCAAAAACACAATAGCAAGAGGATATTAGTTATAGACTATAATTTGATACAGAAGTTCAGTAATCTTCCAGAAACATCCCACAAACCAGAAGCTGGATTAGACATTTATTTACTTCACTGCAGGAGAATTGCATTTATTCCAATAATTCTTTTTTTGGTGTAAGAAAGAAAGAAATCCCGCCAAAGCTAAGACTGTTACGTAAAGCACTGAGAAAGCAGATGTAACCAGTGCTAGTCTGAAAATGAAAAGTTCCCCCTAAGTCCAAAATACTTAATGAGAGGATAATGTATTTAGACAATGCGGAATCTGGAATAAGGAAATCAGATTAATGTTATCCACATGACTGATTCTATTGTGGGCCTAAATGATGCAGTGGCATTTAACTCAGAAGAAATGCGATTAATTGTTCTACGTAAAGTCTGGTTCCTCATAAATTCCCCCCTCTGTAGTGATTTGTCCTCAAGAAGATGGTTTGTCAAATGGAACTTGTGATTACCACAAAAAGTAGATGTTGATTTTATAACATTTTATATTAACTTTATATAGGAAATAACAGCTTCACTGTAACACTAGTAAACTTGGGTAATATTTCTCTGTCAAAATCAAGCAAGAAAGACTGCAATTTTTTTTTTATTTTCTCAAGATTATCTTTCAGAATTGTCCTAGTAAAAGCTGGGGAAGTCCATTGAACAGGATTTTCATCCTACTTTATGAGTGAACAAGAAAGGATGACTCAACTTTTACCTTAAAATGATTCCCAGCTCTCCTGAGAAGAAACCAAAATGATCAGGCTCTTTTGAATTGCTTGTCATATTGACTTAATTATCACTTCCTGGGCCAAGCTGTGGGCTGAAAAATTGAGCTACACAGTTTTGATTCTCACCAGCTCAGCCAATTCAATGTTTTCAGTGATTTTGGAACAGTGATGAACAAGCCCCAAAGTAAATTGGAGTGTTCTAGTTCTCCTACAAATATTCTTCTACCCAGAACCATTACAGTATGTTATGCTAAGCTTTTTCCTTTCTTATGCCATCTGGGAATTCCTAAATGCTAAGTAAATTGGCAGCTGCCTACATACAGCAGGTGTAACAATTTCTATACCAATGTTGCAGAAAAAAAAAAAAAAGAAATTTAAGTAAAACTAAGAATTTTATGGCTTTCCATTTGTCTGTTTTCACAAATGTTGAATGGAGACTTCAGCTCAGGCTGTGCTTTGGAGAAACGAAACTTCCCAGGTTATATCCAGGCCTCATATTTGTTTCTGATATTCTGTGTTGAAGTTCTTCTCTCCCTTGGGTCAGATTATCTGACCACTTTCCAACAAAAAATGACCCATTTGGGCTGGTCCTTTTTATATGAAAAGACTAGCCTGGAAATGGATGCTTTTTTCTCTGGCTGGGTATGAATGGTTAAACTGTATTTACATGTGATAAAAAGGGGAAGCAGAAGGGGGCTCTAGTACCCTAAATTACAAGTATCGATTCCCCTTCTTGATCTGGAGAAGTAACTCTAAATTAGAGCAGCCCTAGGTTATGTTCAGGCTAGCTGTAAGCCGCAAAGTAAACTACAAGCACTGCATCATAGAAACAGTTCACATTCAGAGGTCATGAATTTCTTTTGCAACAATTGGATTTAGGCTGAAGAAAGAATCTGAGTCAGAGTATTGCACATTATGGGGCAGCTGTGGGTAGGTACAGCACTTCATGCCCTTTTTCTGTAGAGTCTTTAATGACTAACTTTCATACTGAATTGCTGCAATGTCAGTAGGTTGGATTTCCTCACTCTGATACCTCTGATTTTGAAGTCAAATAGCTTGCTCTCAGTTCATTTGCTTTAAAAATGAGTGTCAACGGTTTACGGGCGTTAGGCCTGATTCCGTGACAAAGGGGACAGGGGACCCAAGGGCCCACGTCCCGGGAAAAGGGGAAAGGGGAAAAGGGTAGGGAGATGGCCCTGAGAGCAAA